>NC_057805.1:108274551-108275480 GCF_018294505.1 Triticum aestivum | reverse complement strand
GTTTCTGTGCATGTGTTGGTTTTCACGTTAGTACCCCGTTTCGTGATTGCCGTAGGTTCCGGGAGAGGGGACGGAGCCGCGAACTTCGCCGAGCTAGACTCCGACTTCTCCGAACCAGGCAAGCATGTTTGAACATTTGATATGGCAGATGTTTTGCATGTTCATGTGAAAGTTTGTGCGTGGCATGTGAGTGTCGATAAATACCTCGTTGCTTGTAAGGCAACGACCCGGTTGTTCCGAAGTTGCGATGACCTCTGATGAGAGGTGGCCTAATCATGTAGTGACATGAAGGGCAGCAAGGTGGTACTGTTGTAGCATGCCAGCCTTGCGTCATCCGACTCTCTTCGACGTTAACGTGGTTGGAGCCACGTTATCGATCTTTTCCCGCATGTTCCAAAATTGCGATGACCTCTGATGAGAGGTGGCCTAATCATGTGGTGACATGAAGGGCAGCAAGGTGGTACTGTTGTAGCATGCCAGCCTTGTGTCATCCAACTTTTCTGACGTTAACATGGTTGGAGCCGTGTTATCGTCCCTTCCCCTTCCGTGCTACCACATGTCTCATTGCCAGGATACGGTTTAGTAAGTTGGTAACCTCTTTCCGTGTACACACCAAACAGAGAGGCCGGGATGATGGTACCTTGGCCCAGGATTAAAGCCAGTCATTCGGTCAGGGGGCATGGGTGTTTCCGGTTGGGACCGAGAGGGGGGGCACCCCCTTATAGCGCGCGTATAGAAATTTGATCCCATGCTACGCGAGGTTGTAGCCTCCCCGACTCAGGGTTTTTCCTGAATGTTGCCGAGGGTGATCCCTGGCTTCGGATGGTTAAATTGGGTGTGTACTGGTTAGACGTGTTCCTTCCAGAACACCGTAGACGGAACTAGTCCCCGTGACTACTGAAATCCGTTGGCTGTGGTTAAGTACAAAC
>NC_057805.1:108263756-108271523 GCF_018294505.1 Triticum aestivum | reverse complement strand
ACGCTGGTTGGAACTGGTCAAAGACTATGACGTCGGCATCCACTACCACCCAGGAAAAGCAAATGTAGTGGCCGATGCCCTTAGCCGAAACCCCAGCCCGGACAGTGACGGTCAGCAAAACTTGAGGCCTGAGTTTCAGCGAGAGTTCACTCGGATCAACATGATGTTAGTCTCTGAGGGCACCATATCGAACCTGGAGATACAACCCACCCTAGTGGAACAAATCAAGAAGGCTCAACAGGGACATCCCAGTATCGAAGGCATAAAGAAGAAAATGAACCGTAGTAAGACTTCAGAATTCGTCACGGACAGTGAAGGAACATTATGGTACCGGGACAGACTTTGCGTACCTAACATTGAGGAACTTAAGCAACAGATCTTGACGGAGAGCCACACCACTCCATACTCGATACATCCTGGAGGAACCAAAATGTACAAGGACATTCAGGAAAGATTTTGGTGGCACGGTATGAAAAGAGATATAGCCACATTCGTTGCTTGTTGTGATTCATGTCAGCGCATCAAGGCCGAGCACCAAAAGCCAGCAGGGCTACTCCAGCCTAACAAGATACCGGAGTGGAAATGGGATGAAATCGGAATGGACTTCATTGTCGGATTACCCCGATCACAGCGTGGAAATGACGCCATCTGGGTCATCACAGACCGACTAACCAAGGTTGCTCACTTCATTCCCGTGAAGACTACCTACTCCACACAAAGACTGGCAAAACTCTATCTCTCCCGTATAGTTTGCTTGCACGGAGTCCCAAAGACTATAATATCAGACCGAGGCACCCAATTCGTCTCTAAATTTTGGGATCACCTACAACAAGCTCTGGGCACGCAACTAGCTTTCAGTACAGCATACCACCCTCAGACAGATGGACAAACAGAACGTGTAAACCAAACCCTAGAGGATATGCTAAGAGCCTGTGTGCTCACCTATGGATCCAGTTGGGAAGAGAGTTTGCCGTATGCCGAATTTGCGTACAACAACGGTTACCAAACCAGTTTGCAAATGGCACCCTTTGAAGCATTGTACGGACGGAGGTGTCGTACCCCATTGAATTGGTCAGAAACAGGTGACAGCCGTATCTTCGGCCCAGATATGCTTAAGGAGGCCGAGGAAAAAGTTAAACAAATCAGGGACAGACTCAAGACAGCACAGAGCCGACAAAAGAGCTACTATGATCAGAAGCATCGTGAGGTCAGCTTTGAACCTGGTGATTCCGTATACCTCCGAGTATCTCCTATGAGGGGTCTGCAACGGTTCAAAATTAAGGGGAAGCTAGCCCCAAGATTTATTGGACCATTTTGTGTGAAGGCACGAAGAGGCACGGTAGCCTACCAGCTAGACCTACCCAAGGAGCTGTCAGACGTCCATGACGTATTCCACGTCTCGCAGTTGAGGAAATGTGTGAGTAACCCGGAGAAACATGTACCTCATGAGGACATTGATATGCAACCAGATCTCACCTACAGAGAAAGGCCAGTAAAGATTTTAGAAGAGTCTGAACGGAGGACCCGTCAAAAAACGACAAAATTTTTCAGGGTCCAGTGGAGCAACCACACTGAGGATGAAGCCACATGGGAAAGGGAAGATTTCCTCCGAGCAGAGTATCCATATCTATTTGAGGATCAGCAGAAATCTCGAGGACGAGATTTTTCCTAAGGGGGTAGGTGTTGTGACACCCAAGTTTCTATTGAATTTTTCAAAAAGATTTTTATTTGACTTGAAGGGAGTGATTTAAAAATTTTCTTCAAGAGAACTCTCACTCTCAAATATTTTTCTTTATGGCAAAAATTTTATTTGAATTCACCCAAGATCTGCCTTTGACCTGGGGAGTTCTTGCTCTTCATTTGGGCTCAAGACAAAATGTTTTTCATTTGAGAGAATAACTTTTGAAAACCTTTTCTTGAATTTGCACTATGGCTTTTGGAAAGTACTTTGCCACTTTCAACTATTCCTTCTTGCCATGGCATAAGTGCAAATCCTCTCTCCTAAACACTCCCTCACCTCTGGATCATGATTTACATCAAATCCAGCAAGTTGAACCTCCCCATGTAATTATTTTCCATTCAAATTCTATTCAAATATTTTCTGCCTTCTATTCTACCTCTTGGAGATTTACAAAGGAACTCCATTTTCTGTTTGGACTTTTACCACCAAACTTCTTTCCCCTCCTAGTCCTTTGAACCCTCAACCTAGAACCATGAAGATCCACTGGTCTCCAGTTCAAAATTTTCAAACTACATCAGCTGCAAGTTTGGACCAGATTTGCCAAATTTGGTGAAATTCATTCAAAACCTTCTCCAAAAATTCCAAGTAAATTCAGGCAGCCCCTGGGTGCTTTGAGTGATCGTCTCACCAAGTTACAGCTCCAGAAAAATTTATCTCTCTACCAAAACCTACTGTCGAACACCTGCAATGCTTGGTCACTGTCAAGATTCAGTAAGTTCAGAGTTCAGTCAAGTGGCTGCTGTCGTTTTCTTCAGAAACGGGCGTCGATCTCGCCAGTACCCTCGCGTCGCCTTGCTCCTCGTCCTCGCCCTCTCGTTCCTGCACCGCACGAGTACCTGGCATCTTGCGGGCGTCGGCGACGAGCAGCAGAAGGTGCGCCGCCCCGTGACCGACGCCGGCGGCGGCTTTGCGGACGCCAGCGGGAGACACGGCGCCGCCGACTCCACCCAGCGCCGCCCAAACCACCGGAGCCCGCCGCGTGGCCGTCCACTCCCCCGAATGCGCTGCCGCTCTCGTCGTGAACCCCAGGGCGCGGAGCGCGCTCTCTGCCGCCGTTGAGCCCGTGCGGTCACCTCACCGTGGGCAGACGCCATTACGCCAGGGCCAGCTCCGTTTAGCTGCAAAACGAGTCCCGTAACATCCACTGATGCTGCTCGACCGCTCAAACCCCCTGCCAACCCACTGCTCCGCCGTAATCGCTCGCCGGAGATTCTCCGTTCACGGCCACCCCGTCGATCTGCCTATAAATAGGGGCCCCGAGCTTCAACTCGAGCACCCACCAGCCCTACACTTCCCCTAGAGCACGCCCAGCCACTTGAAGAGCCGCGAGGGGGTCTCCTTCCTCGACTCCGGCCGCCGCGATCCGCCACAGGGTCCAGCCCGATTCGCCCCCGTGTGTGCTCCACAGCCCCCATTCTCTTGCCAGTAGCTTCTCCTTGCATCACCCGTTCTGACCCGCGCCTCAATTCGTACTTTGCAGCCCTCCACCGGAGTTCCCCAACCTCACCCGAACCGCCGTCCGCCGGAGATAGTGTCGCCGTCGACGTGGTGCTCCCCGTTGGACGAGTCCACCACCCACCGACGCGGAAGAAGACACTGAAGCTCTTGGTACCCTCCGTTTCTCCTAACTCGCCGTGGTTCGACGCCGGCGTCCATCGCCGTCTTCGGGCGCCGGCGAGCTTTCAAACCTGACATGCGGGCCCCGCGTGTCAGCCTCTGTTTTATTTCCCCGAACCGTTTTCTGTTGGCGCCTTCGGGCAAAATACGTTTTCTCCTTGCGCTTGCGCATTCCCAGCCGAAGCGTTTTCTGTTTTCTCAGTTAAAACCCTAGAACTTTTCTGTTTCATTACAGAAAGGTCCCTGGACAGAAACCTTTATAACTTTTTAATGAAAAGGTATTTTTGAGTGATTCTTTTTCTGTCAATCTCCAAATTTTGTCTAGTTTTTTATGGGATTTATTTGAAAAATATTTGGCAAAGTTTCTGTGCATGTGTTGGTTTTCACGTTAGTACCCCGTTTCGTGATTGCCGTAGGTTCCGGGAGAGGGGACGGAGCCGCGAACTTCGCCGAGCTAGACTCCGACTTCTCCGAACCAGGCAAGCATGTTTGAACATTTGATATGGCAGATGTTTTGCATGTTCATGTGAAAGTTTGTGCGTGGCATGTGAGTGTCGATAAATACCTCGTTGCTTGTAAGGCAACGACCCGGTTGTTCCGAAGTTGCGATGACCTCTGATGAGAGGTGGCCTAATCATGTAGTGACATGAAGGGCAGCAAGGTGGTACTGTTGTAGCATGCCAGCCTTGCGTCATCCGACTCTCTTCGACGTTAACGTGGTTGGAGCCACGTTATCGATCTTTTCCCGCATGTTCCAAAATTGCGATGACCTCTGATGAGAGGTGGCCTAATCATGTGGTGACATGAAGGGCAGCAAGGTGGTACTGTTGTAGCATGCCAGCCTTGTGTCATCCGACTTTTCCGACGTTAACATGGTTGGAGCCGTGTTATCGTCCCTTCCCCTTCCGTGCTACCACATGTCTCATTGCCAGGATACGGTTTAGTAAGTTGGTAACCTCTTTCCGTGTACACACCAAACAGAGAGGCCGGGATGATGGTACCTTGGCCCAGGATTAAAGCCAGTCATTCGGTCAGGGGGCATGGGTGTTTCCGGTTGGGACCGAGAGGGGGGGCACCCCCTTATAGCGCGCGTATAGAAATTTGATCCCATGCTACGCGAGGTTGTAGCCTCCCCGACTCAGGGTTTTTCCTGAATGTTGCCGAGGGTGATCCCTGGCTTCGGATGGTTAAATTGGGTGTGTACTGGTTAGACGTGTTCCTTCCAGAACATCGTAGACGGAACTAGTCCCCGTGACTACTGAAATCCGTTGGCTGTGGTTAAGTACAAACTCTGCAGAGTCAATTCTTTCCAAATCATCGTATCCATGATCAGTAGTGTAGACTTTACATCCAAATCTATCCGTGTGAAAATCTTGCCCCCGGTGAACAAGCTCAAGCGGTAAAATCTCAGATTTATTGTTATTCCAGTTGATGGACTAACTTTATTTTGTGTCTCATGCTTGTGATAATTTATGTCTCCGAGCTATTGTATTAATGAGTTGTGACATAAGCCCTTTATGTGACGTCGCGCAGACGTCCGACTGTGGCGTGTACTCGTTTCTCACTTTCGATATAAGCCCTTTATGTGATGTCGCTCAGACGTCCGATTGCGGCATGCACTGTCTTTACTTTCTGTTATAAGCCCTTTATGTGGTGTCGCCCCGACGCCCGACTGTGGCATTATTATTCTGCATTTTCCGCTCGAGGAGCCTTTCAGACACTCGTTTGGCACCTGTATTTTTATTCCGCATTTTCCTCTCGAGGAGTCTTTCAGACACTCGTTTGGCACCTGTATTATTATTCCGCATTTTCCGCTCGAGGAGTCTTTCAGACACTCGTTTGGCACCCGCATTACTATTCTGCAGTTTCCGCTCGAGGCATCATTCAGACCCTCGCTTGGCACCCACTATTTATTATCTCTATGTCTGATCGCTCTGGTTAACTTATTCATGTGCTTCATGTTTGCATTTGTTATACTTTATGTCCGAACTGTCTTGCGAGTACTTTCATAGTACTCACCTGGCTTGTTGATTTGGCCAGATGTTGACGAAGGCGATCTCTTGGATGAAGAGTTTGATAGCGCGTCCGACGCCTAGAGGAGTCCCAGTTAGTCCTGCGCGATCCCGGATATTGGTCACTTGTATCGTTCCGCCACCCACAATAAGTCTTCTCGAGCCTCACTCCGACGCTCGAAGAGTTGTAGTATTCCGGAATCATGTCACTCGCTTCGCAATGATATTTCCACCACCGTTTTTATTGTGAGTTAGTAGTTTGCCACCCTATCCGCCGTATTGTTTTATCGGCGTGCATGTAATAAATTGTTGGGCAGTCTCTGCTCAACCTTGTATTATATTTAGTACTCCTGGTATTTTTCTTCTGTGACCAATATATTGTCTATCAGTGAGAAGGAATTCTTCCTCGCTGGTCCGTAACAGGGATTGGTTTCTCAATAATTATTTTATTGAAAAACCGGTCGTGACAAGCTTGGTATCAGAGCCAGGCTGACTGTAGGAAGCCACTAGGTGCGATCGCTAATCAGTTATTAGCGTCTTTAGTGCTTCTTCAGCATTTTGCAATTGTAGCTATTTTCTGTTGGTCATCATAAAATTTATGACATGACTACTTAGAATTTTTGCCTACTTTTGTAGATGGCTGGCAGCAGCTGTGAGAATCGAGTGTTCACCAACGTGCCCGAGGGGTTTGTCAAGCTCCTCGTCTCCATCACCAAGCTCGCGATCGGGCGAGCAGCTCGCCCGGAGTTCACACTCTATCAGCACAAGCTCAGTGACGACGTGTCTATGCACCAGGCTGTGGTGCAATTCAGGGGAGGACGATCTGCTGCTCGCCATTTCCGTTTTACGGGAAGGGCCATGCCTACGGAGAGGCATGCCATGCAGATGGCTACCCGTGAGGCGATAGCTCACCTTCGGGACATCCTTCCTACGATGAAGACTCGTCGCTACCGCTACCTCCCATGCCATGCGCCTTACACCAGCCACTATGCGTTCGCCTGCCATCGGGGAGAGCGACATGAAGCCATCGAGATGGTTGTGGAGTATCTCAAGGCTCTGGAGGAGTCTTTCGACAACCTCGTAGATGATCTTGTGGCTGCCCGCATGGACTTAGTCCGGGGCGGTCCTGCCAGCAGGAAGGAGCTTCTCCACACGGCGCCGCCTCTGACATTCGTCTCGTCTTCAGCCTCGTATGCACCGGCCGTTTTGGCCACTGCTCGCCGTCTGCCTACCACTGAGGAGTTCGACCGAGTCATCGCTCCTACTCCAGTCAGAGCCGCACCGCCTGCCGCACGCGCTCTACCGCCAGTCGCCCCCGCACCATCACCGCAGCGCAGCGTCGCACGCCAGGAACCAGCTAGAGAGGAGGAGGTTGATTCTCCTGGACCGCTGAGCCTTGCCATCGGCAAGGGGAAGGAGATCTTCACCATCTCCGACTGAGAGCACCGAGTAGCCGCGTGTTATGCCTGCTTGTATGATGTGTTGTTTTCATCTGTACGCTAGTTTGTATTGGTGTGTTTGCTGCCTTCCGGAGTAGTACGCTAGTTTTTAATAACATGTCAGGATTGTGTACGCACAACCTGAGTGCTGTATCTTGTGTTTGCTTTCGCATGTAAGATTTGTGTTGAGCACTTCTTCTCCGTGAAAATCATTTGTGTTTCTTGAAAACCTTGAAGCCTTTTTGATTATTGCCTTTGCAAGGGTTTTCCTGCGCTACACGGTTATTCTTATGGGTTTTGCAAATGATACCCCAGACTGGAAAAATGTCTCGCCCTTGGACTCGCTCTATGCCCAATCAGCCAGAAGAGGTTTACGGAACACAGACCAGCAACAATTTCACTCAGGGTCAGTCCAGCCAACAGGACAGCGAAGCGGCACTATCTCAAGTATGCCGTCTCTTCGAGCAAAGCCAGCAACAGCACCAGGAGATGATGAACCATGTCATCAATATGGGAAACCACCGTGAACCCTATCAACCACATTCCAAGTTATCTGAGTTACAGAAGACTCGCCCCTCAAATTTTGCTCACACCGACAGGCCACTGGAAGCCGATGATTGGCTTCGCGAGATTGAAAGGAAACTGATTATCGCTCAATGCTCAGATCATGAGAAGGTGCTTTATGCACCACACTACCTTACTGGAGCAGCCGCAACATGGTGGGAAAACTTCCTACACATGCACCCCAGGGAACACAACATCACCTGGGAAGAATTCAAGGAAGGCTTCCGTGGGGCACACATTCCCAGGAGCATCCTAAAGATCAAGAAGAGAGAGTTTGATGACCTGAAGCAAAGAGGCATGACCGTCACAGAATACAACGGCCAGTTTACCCAACTGTCTCGTTATGCCTACGACGAGCACATGACAGAAAACAAGAAGATGGAAAAATTCCTGG
>NC_057805.1:108133453-108256272 GCF_018294505.1 Triticum aestivum | reverse complement strand
GAAAACATGAGGAAAATTACCCAACACATGACTTGGAACTAGCAGCAGTTATACATGCACTCAAGGAGTGGAGGCACTTTCTGTTGGGAAATCGCTGTGAAATATATACGGACCATAAGAGCCTCAAATATATCTTCACACAGCCAGAGCTGAATTTACGCCAACGACGCTGGTTGGAACTGGTCAAAGACTATGACGTCGGCATCCACTACCACCCAGGAAAAGCAAATGTAGTGGCCGATGCCCTTAGCCGAAACCCCAGCCCGGACAGTGACGGTCAGCAAAACTTGAGGCCTGAGTTTCAGCGAGAGTTCACTCGGCTCAACATGATGTTAGTCTCTGAGGGCACCATATCGAACCTGGAGATACAACCCACCCTAGTGGAACAAATCAAGAAGGCTCAACAGGGACATCCCAGTATCGAAGGCATAAAGAAGAAAATGAACCGTAGTAAGACTTCAGAATTCGTCATGGACAGTGAAGGAACATTATGGTACCGGGACAGACTTTGCGTACCTAACATTGAGGAACTCAAGCAACAGATCTTGACGGAGAGCCACACCGCTCCATACTCGATACATCCTGGAGGAACCAAAATGTACAAGGACATTCAGGAAAGATTTTGGTGGCACGGTATGAATAGAGATATAGCCACATTCGTTGCTTGTTGTGATTCATGTCAGCGCATCAAGGCCGAGCACCAAAAGCCAGCAGGGCTACTCCAGCCTAACAGGATACCGGAGTGGAAATGGGATGAAATCGGAATGGACTTCATTGTCGGATTACCCCGATCACAGCGTGGAAATGACGCCATCTGGGTCATCACAGACCGACTAACCAAGGTTGCTCACTTCATTCCCGTGAAGACTACCTACTCCACACAAAGACTGGCAAAACTCTATCTCTCCCGTATAGTTTGCTTGCACGGAGTCCCAAAGACTATAATATCAGACCGAGGCACCCAATTCGTCTCCAAATTTTGGGATCACCTACAACAAGCTCTGGGCACGCAACTAGCTTTCAGTACAACATACCACCCTCAGTATTTTATCATGTTCTGGTGATTTTAAACAATTGTTTTCGTGAACAGAAAGTTTCTGGAATTTTCAGCAAGATCAAATAACTATCATCCAAGAAGATCCTATAGGTCTTACTTGGCACAAACACTAATTAAAACATAAAACCACATCTAACCAGAGGCTAGATCAAATATTTATTACTAAACAGAACCAACAATAAAGAACAAAAATAAAAAATTGGGTTGCCTCCCAACAAGCGCTAACGTTTAACGCCCCTAGCTGGGCATGATGATTTCAATGATGCTCGCATAAAAGATAAGAGTTGAAAGATAAAGAGAGCATCATGAAGAATATGACTAGCACATTTAAGTCTAACCCACTTCCTATGCATAGGGATTTTGTGAGCAAACAATTTATGGGAACAATAATCAACTAGCATAGGAAGGCAAAACAAGCATAACTTCAAAACTTTAAGCACATAGGGAGGAAACTTGATATTATTGCAATTCCTAAAAGCATACATTCCTCCCTCAGAATAATTTTTAGTAGAATCATGAATGAATTCAACAATATAACCAGCACCTAAAGCATTTTTTTCATGATCTACTTGCATAGAAATTTTATTGCTCTCCACATAAGCAAAATTCTTCTCATTCGGAATAGTGGGAGTATCATAAGAGACTTGAATACTATAAATTGTTTCCACATTAAAATAGTGATGTTCAGAAAAAGGGTAATCATAATCATGCCAAGTTTTATAAATATAATCATCTCTACTTTTTATAGCATAAGTATCATCACAATAATCATCATAAGTAGGAGGCATGCTATCATCATAATAAATTTGCTCATCAAAACTTGGGAGGCTAAAAATATCATCTTCATTAAACGTAGCATCCCCAAGCTTGGGACAAACATTAATTGCACAAATATATTCTCAAAAACATCATATTCATCAAAGATAGCATCCCCAAGCTTGGGCCTTTTCATATCTTAAGCATAATCACTCTCATCATTAATAGTATGGATAGCACCAATTGTATAGCAATTATCATCATCACGATGAGTAATAGGCGCAACATCATTTGGGAGAGATACCTTTTTACCTTTGCTTCCCCGTCTTTTCTTTTTCTTCTTCACATCATGTGTGGGTTCAATCCTCTTTTTGGAGCTCCTTATTAATGAGATTGGTTGAATAGAAGGCTCCTCCTCGTTACCTGATTCATCATAAGAAATAGTAGGAGGATATTGGGAAGCCTCTTCCCTTTCATTAGTATTCTCTTCATCCTCTATTTGTTTTCTTTTCTTTATGTAATTGGCAATATAAGGATTTTCAATGCAATTCACCGCACAATACATATAAATTTCCTCTAGATCAAAATCAAGAAGTTTATAACGGGCAAATTCTGGAAGATAGTTAATTATACGTTTCATTTCTTCGTAACCCATAAGCAAACTAAGTTCATTATGATGTGCAAGGGAAATCAAGTCATCAGAATTTTTGGACACGATTAGATCATGAAACAATTTGCATTGGATAGTTAAATGATCACTTTTATTGCAAAGTTCACAAGTACGGCTAAGGAAATTTAAATTTTCAGCACAAACATCTAGCCTTTCTTGCAAAAATTTAGTTTCTAAATGCTTATTCCTCTTGCAATATCTATCTTCCCTATTTGGTGTGTACTTTCAAACCCAATGCACTCCACAAAAATTGACATGTTTATAGGAGACATTTTCATCATATCTAGTGCAATCATCATTAGTACTATGGATATTCAAAGAGTTCATACTAACAACATTGCAATCATGCTCATCATTCGAAGATTTAGTGCCAAACATTTTATAGATTTCCTTTCCATCATTCTCACAAAAGATATTAAAAAGATGAAGCGTATGAGACAAACTTAATTCCATTTTTTTGTAGTTTTCTTTTATAAACTAAACTAGTGATAAAACAAGAAACTAAAAGATTCGATTGCAAGATCTAAAGATATACCTTCAAGCACTCACCTCCCCGGCAATGGCGCCAGAAAAGAGCTTGATGTCTACTACACAACCTTCTTCTTGTAGACGTTGTTGGACCTCCAAGTGCAGAGGTTTGTAGGACAGTAGCAAATTTCCCTCAAGTGGATGACCTAAGGTTTATCAATCCGTGGGAGGCGTAGGATGAAGATGGTCTCTCTCAAGCAACCCTGCAACCAAATACAAAGAGTCTCTTGTGTCCCCAACACACCCAATACAATGGTAAATTGTATAGGTGCACTAGTTCGGCGAAGAGATGGTGATACAAGTGCAATATGGATGATAGATATAGGTTTTTGTAATATGAAAATATAAAAACAACAAGGTAACTAATGATAAAAGTGAGCGTAAACAGTATTGCAATGCGTTGAAACAAGGCCTAGGGTTCATACTTTCACTAGTGCAAGTTCTCTCAACAATAATAACATAATTGGACCATATAACTATCCCTCAACATGCAACAAAGAGTCACTCCAAAGTCACTAATAGCGGAGAACAAACGAAGAGATTATGGTAGGGTACGAAACCACCTCAAAGTTATTCTTTCTGATCGATCTATTCAAGAGTCCGTAGTAAAATAACACGTAGCTATTATTTCCGTTCAATCTATCATAGAGTTCGTACTAGAATAACACCTTAAGACACAAATCAACCAAAACCCTAATGTCACCTAGATACTCCAATGTCACCTCAAGTATCCGTGGGTATGATTATACGATATGCATCACACAATCTCAGATTCATCTATTCAACCAACACAAAGTACTTCAAAGAGTGCCCCAAAGTTTCTACCGGAGAGTCAAGACGACAACGTGTGCCAACCCCTATGCATAGGTTCATGGGCGGAACCCGCAAGTTGATCACCAAAACATACATCAAATGGATCAATAGAATACCCCATTGTCACCACGGGTATCCCACGCAAGACATACATCAAGTGTTCTCAAATCCTTAAAGACTCAATCCAATAAGATAACTTCAAAGGGAAAACTCAATCCATTACAAGAGAGTAGAGGGGGAGAAACATCATAAGATCCAACTACAATAGCAAAGCTCGCGATACATCAAGATCGTGCCAAATCAAGAACGTGAGAGAGAGAGATCAAACACATAGCTACTGGTACATACCCTCAGCCCCAAGGGTGACTACTCCCTCCTCGTCATGGAGAGCGTCGGGATGATGAAGATGGCCACTGGTGAGGGTTCCCCCATCCGGCAGGGTGCCGGAACAGGGTCCCAATTGCGTTTTTGGTGGCTACAGAGGCTTGCGGCAGCGGAACTCCCGATCTATTCTGTTCTCCGAAGGTTTTAGGGTATATGGGAATATATAGGCGTAAGAAGTCGGTAAGGGGAGCCACGAGGGGCCCACGAGGGTGGAGGGCGCGCCCAGGGGGTGGGCGCGCCCCCTGCCTCGTGCTCTCCTCGTTGATCCCCTGACGTGCACTCCAAGTCTCCCGTATTGCTTCCTTTCCAAAAATAACTTTTCCGAAGGTTTCATTCCATTTGGACTTCGTTTGATATTCCTTTTCTGCGAAACACTAAAACAAGGGAAAAAACAGGAACTGGCACTTGGCTCTGGGTCAATAGGTTAGTCCCAAAAATCATATAAAAGTGCTTAGTAAAGCCCAATAATCATCCAAAACAGAATATAATATAGCATGAAGCAATAAAAAATTATAGATACGTTGGAGACGTATCCACCCTCGGCGGGATCCTAGCCAAGGAAATCCACAAGACCCCCGGCAAGCGCCTTGCCGGGGACGACTGCAACACCGCGACAAGACCCTTGCCGGGCCCCCGGCAAGTCCCTTGCCGAGGGCATCAGCGGGGCCACTGCCAGGCCCGCACCAGCCAAGGCCCCGCCGCTGTTCGCATGCAGCTGCCAGCCCAACCAGCTGGGCAGGCACCTGCGTGGCAGCATGCGACTTCCAGACCAACTCAGCAAGCACCTGCGTGGTGTCATGCAACTCTTCGTGAAGGGCCTGCCACCGCACCACCTCAGCAGCCTGCCTGCCTACATGGCGCTGCATGCGTCGCTGGCCTGGGCGCGTGTCGAAGTGAGGCGGAGCAGCTACGGACGGGAGGGCCTCGTTCCCGTCCCTGATAAAGCTAATGGACACCTAAGTAGCGCATTTAATGCACTCTGTCCCGTAATGCCGGGCGATAAGCTCGCGCACTGTAGGCCTTTCCACCTCCTGTGTGCCACTGTGGCAACCCCTTTTTGCCTATAAAAGGAGGGCCGAGGCATACTGGAGAGGGATTCGGCTCTTTGGAACTACGCAGCCACCGTAGCTAGTTCGAGAGCTCAAGAACACTCTGAAATACACACCAAAGCAGGACTAGGGTATTACGCATCCTCGCGGCCCGAACCTGGGTAAACAATCTTTGTGCTAGCTCCTGAACCTGCTCTTCTCACGACCCCGCGCCCGCCGACCGTAGAAGGGGTTCCAGTGACCCCATAGGTGTCGTTCCCACCGACATTGGTGATGATGGTGTGCCTGCCATCCTGCAATATAGGCCGCCCGATCTATATCTAACGGATAGGAAGGAAACTATGAAAATTTACTCGCACTCCTCTCCACATTTGCAGATAAGGCCTTCCCTCGTTCATCCTTTTCTCCCACAAGATCTTGATGTTCCGTGCAACGCACGGGCATCTTGCTAGTAACTTGAAAAAAGGAGTTATACTCTGAACACTAGAGATTGGTGATGCCCTCATTTAGCCCACCAGCAGTTCGAGACAATAAAAAGTTCGAAACAACGATATATACAACATTCAAACACTGACTAGTGACTACTACTGACATAAACAGCAAGACGTGATAGTTCATAAGAAGTCTTGCTACACCACCAGAACTCACACATCTGTAGCGCTCAGACTCTATGATCCAGACAAGAATGACATTCTAAATAGAGGCAACTAGTACATAGTAAGAGTGACATAGATGAGGATGACCAAATGATAAGGAATATGCATAACAAAAGAGAGAACTACCCATCCAGAACAAGCAACAAAGACAACAAGTCATTCGAAGAGGGATGATCCAACACCATCATAATTTGCAGCCCCACTTCAGCCACCAGTGATCCGGAGACACCAGTACTCCACCCTTTCGACGCAACAGCCCAATTACCTATCAACCTGAAGGCTTTAACCACATCACTGCCTGTCGGACTCGACACATCCAAGGATCAAAGTTAACCCAGATGCCTTTGTCATTCTCACCTTCTTTTGGCTACAGGCTCTATCGTTGACAATCAGGGGAGTTTGCTCCCGAACTCCTAGGGCTCGCCGTGTAGACACACTTTTCCATAGCAAACTGAGCCTCTCTGCCATCAAGTTCCTTGCCAACGGTGATCTCCTGGTTAATCGGATAATTGAGTCCGAGAAACAGAGAGTGTGAACCAAGGCTATTTACCCACCTCCAACTCAAAAATCCTGAAGCCCCCAACAAGCTGGTATCCTGCTCATACACGTAACAACCACTGTCCGGATACTCACGTATTTCACGGTGCTTGTATACAGTGGGGTTTTTGCAATATAACTTTTCTGGCTCATGTGTCCGAATGATCATCGGTCTTTTGCCGTTGTCTGATTGAGCGAGGAACCAGTTGTGCTTCCTTGTTTTTGGCAAAGGTGGTGCGATTACAAAGGGCAGTAACTGTAGGGACACTGCATCATATCAAAAAGGACATGCATTGTTAATGTAAGATCAGCATTGTTCAGAGTATGAGTAGGATAATGCAAGAAACATCATTGATATGTCCCTGTTGGAACTAGGAGGAAAATACAGGGTAATGTATACTGGGTTCAAAAATATAGAAGTGCCATGCATGGTTATACTCATGTTATCTCACAATCAATTCTTCACAGGAAACTACCATGTCATGCATGTTATGTAATCATGTTCTGTCCTCACAAACAAATTCTTCAAGGAAACTAACAAACCATGCATTGTTATATACTCATGTTCTATGGGCAAAATTTTGTGAGGATATTATTCTAGCCATTGATTGCTGAAGGGCGAATATAGGTATGTACACATGGTAAGCATTACAGGATTTCACTACTTCCAAATATAGAGTTCTCCATATGCACATTTACTTCCCTAATGTATGATTAGATGAAACCAACAGTGTGATGCATGTTTGTACATCATGAAAATGAGGAAACTAACATGGCCATTGATACACACTCATATTTAGTAGCATATAGATTACTATAAAATAAGGAGAATATCCATATCTTCTTAACCGTTTGATTATTCAGGGGTACAAATTGGTTGTAATGACATGGTCACAATCACATGAATTAACTCATTCCAAATATAACTGATTTACAACGTCTCTAATACATTGCCATAGTTCTACTCAAATTCTGCTCAAACAGTGATATGCCAATCATCACAAAAAGTTTAAATAGTGTCATGGCATCATCATTAACATTAGATGGAAACAACTTACACGCGCTGTCCCAGCAATACGTGGTGCCATCTGCTTTGTCGATCACGTAGATGATGCCATTGTGCTCAATAGCATCACAGAAGTGTGTATCAGCTTTGCCGACGATCCACTGCGAGCTGAGTTGTCTCCAGCTAAAGAAGGCACCGCGTAAAGATAGGCGAGTCCGCGGTTGAACAAGGCAATTAGCTTGAAGTCTGCGTAATCCGCATGTCGTGTGGGCACTTGGCAGATTAAAATCTTCTGCAAAACAAGGTCCGTCCAACTGACGTGGTAATCTAGATGACTTGGACCACGATGGTAAAACTCTATATAATCCAACGGAGGAAGGATAATCTCATGGGAGGTCTGGAAGTTCATGAGCACCAACTTTTTCCCGTCTTCTCTGACGGCAGCCATACAGTGGGAGTTCATGCCACCCAGTACATACCTGCCAAGAAGTTTCGGGCGATGGTGATCGGATCAAAGTCGAGGGAAATGATGTACGGCGACCCACTACATACCTGCAAAGAAGTTTCGGCTAATGGAGATCAGATTGAAGTCGAGGGGAATCATGTATGCCTCCGTATCATGGTGCGAAAATCTCGCAAGAACAGATAGCAAACAAGCAGGGTGTCTTGAAAAGCTTATGCCTCACTTCGACGATGGCCGTGTGCATGTCCCTCGAGCATGCAGCCAGCCGCAGGGCGCTCAACATATCCATACATGAACAATAGAGGTCGAGGATGTCATTGGGGAGATTGCTCCAATCGCGGCTCATATGGATGCTGCGCGGTTCGCGTTCGGCCATGGTGGAGTTTGGAAGGTGGGGTTTTTGGGGGCTTGATTTACCGGGGAGAAGGCTCTCGGTGCTGGAGCGGCTAGCAAGGGAATAGTGGTACTGGGGGAGGCGAGCGAGGCGAGGGTACGCGGGGGCACAGTGAGATGATGAAGAGTGACCTTAGGATCTCCGGCGAGATGGAGATGGAGATGGAGTGGTGCTAGGGGAGGGGAGACATGGCGAGGCATGCTATACAACGGCGATGACAGTGACTGCACAGTGCACAAGGTGAGGCTGACTTTGGTAACTCGGACACGCCGCCTGGACTGATGTCACCTCGGGCGCAGGGTCTTGTCACTTCACTGTGAGGACCGGATGAATAATATTTTGACCATCAAGTGTACCACAGTTGTACTACTACTACTACTACTAGTGGGAGTAGTAGGAACATGAGTAGTACTCCCGTGCTAGCATGCCTCTGGGTTCACTTCATCCTCCAGGTACCCATCCATATTGCGAGCAGAACCAAATTCTCATGCATGCGGTAGCGCGAAGAAGGCTTTTATTTTTTGAGAATAACCGCATACTTATTCCTTAACTAGATAATGTTGTGTCTCCCACGCACGCGCCAATATCCATCCGAACTAGCTACGCCACATTTTTTTATCCGTTTGCATAGGTCCCACCTATTAGGAGGGGTGCAAAAATAAAAAGGAGTCATAAAATGTCTCGCCACGGTGATTCGAAAGAGTGACCTCAACTAGCCAGTGGCACATGTAGCGCTAGAAGGATGGGCACGTACACGGACAGGTACCACTCCTCAGTCTACCCGCATAGCCTTTTCATTTAGTCTACCTAGCCATCTAATCAACTGCCTGCAGGCCACTTCTCCCATTTACTTCTCCATCGGGAACCGATTTTCCTCGGCTTCTTCACCTCTCCTTCATCTTCATTTGCATCCAAACCACACTGCATTCACATTGTTTTAACCTCTTCACATCCTCCTGGAGTAATTCCGAAGCCCCTTTAAATAATCATCTTCTTCAGTTAGACTAGCCATCTAATCCTAATTCTCCAAACCATAGCCCTCCGGTCCAGCGGTTCCAAATGGCGAAAGAGATACAGATGAAGGTTTTTAGCGTCCAACATGTCCTCGTCGAAGGCTCGTTCAGCATAGTTGCCACAGTCACCGACCACCCAAGGGTTGTTCGGAAGTGGATCAGCAATGTATCCAACTCCCTCCAAAAGGTGGAGATGAAGGTCATCGGTCTCGACGCAGAGTACACGGAGTGTGCCACTGGGAAGATCCAACGTGCCGCCGTCCTTCAGCTGTGCCTCGAAGATGATGTTTTGGTGTACCACATCATACACACGCCCTCCATACCAGGTGAGCTTCATGATTTCATGTCACGGGAGGACATATACTTCTGTGGGGCAGCCATTGCAGGGGACAAATAGAAGTTGGAGCCATACAACCTTGATTTGAAAAGCATCGCTGACGTACAAACCAAAAGAAAAATTCCTGTAGAAGATTGTGATAAACTGACACCATCCCTATTCGACGTATCAAATTTTGTGCTCGGAACAAATCTTCAGAAGGGTGACGAGACGCTGGCATTAAGGTCGTCTGGATGGGCGAATTATCCCTTGACGTACGAGCAGATAAAATATGCTGCCCTCGATGCCCGTGTGAGTTTTGAGATAGCTGCAAGGTCTAGAGAGATTGTTGCAAAGCCGTCTCCCACAGAAAATGAGAACTATTATGGATGGATGAACCATTTCCTCTCTTGTAAAAAAATTATTCCCTCTCTGTGTATATTGATATAGATGGACTATTTCGATGGTGTGCATGTCTTTGGAACAAGTAGTAGGGTGGGTCCGCTTGACTATAAGGAACTATTTATCCGCCTAGCTTTCTCTACTACTCCTTCCAGTGATCGGTATGCAATGCATGTGTCCGTAGACATGACAGCTTGTCCATGGAAGTTCAACTACAGCGACCATCATGTTTTATCCACTGCCACTCGCGATTCCCATGACGCCGCTCCAACCCACGGCACCACGTCCCTTGACGTGCGCCTCACCCCTCTCGGCCGCACCGCCCCTCTACCTTTGTGTGCATGACAAGTGGGCCACCTGAAATGCGGCGAGCATCAAGTTTCTACCACAGCCACACACGATTCCCACGATGCCGCTCGAACCCATGACACCACACGTCCCCCGACCTGCGACTCACCCCTCTTGGCCCCACTGCCCCTCTGCCTTCGGGAGCATTACATGTGGACCAGCCACCTATCGGGTCCACATGTTATTGGCTCAAAGGCAGGTGTAGTAAGGCGCTGAAGCTCAGTCCCGAGGGCCCCGAGAGGGAAATGTAACTCTTGCGCCAGGCCTTATGGTGCTACCGCTGCACGAACTCGTGCCAAACTCGAGATTTGTTTCTTTACTATACATGAACGCAACGATTTAATGGACATTGTAATCTCAACATGTGATGGCGAGCTCTAAATTTGAATTTGAAACTTATAAAATGAAAAAATATCAAAACAAATAAACTGAGAGAGAGGGAGTATACCTAGGATGTGTCCCATACGAAACAAGTCCCCTTGTATGTCACCGCGAAGATGCGGTTAGAAAGGAGCACAACGTCTTCGTACTCGTATGGCAATAAATCGGCCGCAGACAACATGGTCCACCTTTGACCGCCATGTGTAAGGTTCGTGCTATCTTCTTCAATCTCACCGTGGTTCCATCGTACCAATTCAGGCGGTGGCCCGTTGCATGGCTGATCCCAATGTTGGACAAAGGTTCTACGGGAACGGTGTCACCGTTGTAAATGTTGTGCAAATTGATGTTGGTACCCTCCCGTACATATGCAAGCCAATCTCCACTCGCACCGAGCCTAACCTGTGAAACAGTGGGCAGGGGGAGAATTAGGAAATGGACACGGAAGTAGTCTTTAGAATGCATTTACTATGTGATCAAACTCACCTTACCTACTCATCGGACAAAGTCCGAGTGCCCCTCAACGTCGGCATCTCAAGGGGCGTCAACTTGCAACTACGACCACGCCGCGCTGGAGAGACCCCCAAGGAAACATCCTCGTGCATTGCACGGAACATCAAGATGCATTTGTATGAGTAGTTTATCTTGTGAGAGAAAAGGATGAACGAGGGAAGGCCTTATTTGCAAATGTGGAGAGGGGTATAGGTATCTTTTTGCAAAATTGCCATAGTTTTCTTCCTATCCGCCAGACATAAATCGGACGGCCTATATCACAGGATGGCAGGCGCACCATCATCACCAACTCAATTTTTTTTATAAGACTAGCAAGATGCCCGTGCGTTGCACGGAATATCAAGACCTTGTGGGAGAAAAGGATGAACAAGGGAAGGCCTTATCTGCAAATGTGGAGAGGAGTGCGGGTAAATTGTCATAGTTTCCTTCATACCCGTTAGATATAGATCGGACGGCCTATATTGCAGGATGGTAGGCACACCATCATCACCAACTCTGCTTTTTATAAGAGTAGATAGATACTAGCAAGATGCCCGTGCGTTTCACGCAACATCATGATCTTGTGGGAGAAAAGGATGAACGAGGGAAGGCCTTATCTGCAAATGTGGAGAGGAGTGCGGGTAAATTGTCATAGTTTCCTTCCTATCCATTAGATATAGATCGGACGGCCTTGATAACCCACAAGTATAGGGGATCAGTTGTAGCCTCTTTCGATAAGTAAGAGTGTCGAACCCAACGAGGAGCTAAAGCTAGAACAAATATTCCCTCCAGTTCTATCGACCGCCGATACAACTCTACGCACGCTTAACGTTCGCTTTATCTAGAACAAGTATGAAACTAGAAGTACTTTGTAGGTGTTGTTGGATAGGTTTGCAAGATAATAAAGAGCGCGTAAATAAAAACTAGGGGCTGTTTAGATGAAGACACAACTAAGTTATTTTTAGTAGAGAGCCTGTTGTCACGAGAAAGTTATTTGTCCCTAGGCAATCGATAACTAGACTGATAATCATTATTGCAATTTTAGTTGAGGGAGAGGCATAAGCTAACATACTTTCTCTTCTTGGATCATATGCACTTATGATTGGAACTCTAGCAAGCATCCGCAACTACTAAAGATCATTAAGGTAAAACCCAACCATAGCATTAAAGTATCAAGTCCTCTTTATCCCATACGCAAACAACCTACTTACTCGGGTCTGTGCTTCTGTCACTCACGCCACCCACCATAAGAAAATCATGAACATATTGAAAACCCTATAGCAGGGATTCCTCACGCTTGCACGACACGGAGAGCACCATAGGACAGCACCAATAATAAAACATGCAACTCAAACCAATCACGATCATCAATTAACCCATAGGACAAAACAGATCTACTCAAACATCATAGGATAGCCATACATCATTGGGAAATAATAT
This sequence comes from Triticum aestivum, assembly GCF_018294505.1. Lineage (NCBI taxonomy): Eukaryota > Viridiplantae > Streptophyta > Magnoliopsida > Poales > Poaceae > Triticum > Triticum aestivum. The sequence continues at coordinate 108,243,570 of NC_057805.1, read as the reverse complement.
ATAGCGTTGAGCACCATGTTTAAGTAGAGATTACAGTGGGTAAAAGAGGGGTTATACCACTGCATAAAGGGGGGAAGAGTTGGTGATGATGGCGGTGAAGTTGTTGGTGTAGATTGCGGTGATGATGATGGCCCCGGCGGCGTTCCGGCGCCACCGGAAGCAAGGGGGAGAGAGCCCCCTCCTTCTTCTTCTTCCTTGACCTTATCCCTAGATGGGAGAAGGGTTTCCCCTCTGGTCCATGGTCTCCATGGCGTGGGAGGGGCGAGAGCCCCTCCGAGATTGGATCTGTCTCTTTGTCTCTCTTTGTTTCTGCGCTCTCGATTCTGCCCTTTCACCGTTTCTTTTATAACCGGAGATCCGTAACTCCGATTGGGCTGAATTTTGGACACGACCTCTATCCGGATATTAGCTTTCTTGCGGAGAAAGAAGGGCTCCAACTGCCTTACGGGGTGTCCACGAGGGTCCAGGGCGCGCCTGACCCCCTGGTGCGCGCTCCCTGCCTCATGCCCCCCTCAGGCATCGTCTCGCGTTGATTCTTCTTCCCAAAAATCATAAATATTCCAAAAAAAATCTCCGTCAGTTTTTATCCCGTTTGGACTCCATTTGATATGGGTTTTCTGCAAAACAAAAAACATGCAACAGATAGGAACTGACACTGGGCACTGGGTCAATATGTTAGTCCCAAAAATAGTATAAAAAGTTGCCAAAAGTATATGAAAGTTGTATAATATTGGCATGGAACAATAAAAAATTATATATACGACGGAGACGTATCAGCATCCCCAAGCTTAATTCCTGCTCGTCCTTAAGTAGGTAAATGATAAAAAGATAATTTTTATGTGGAATGCTACCTAGCATAATCTTGATCATGTAATCTAATCATGGCATGAATATTAAGACACGAGTGATTCAAAGCAATAGTCTATCATTTGACATTAAGACAATAATACTTCAAGCATACTAAGAAAGCAATCATGTCTTTTCAAAATAACATGGCCAAAGAAAGTTATCCCTACAAAATCATATAGTCTGGCTATGCTCCATCTTCACCACACAAAATATTCAATCATGCACAACCCCGAATGACAGCCAAGCAATTGTTTCATACTTTTGACGTTCTCAAACCTTTTCAAATTTCACGCAATACATGAGCGTGAGCCATGGACATAGCACTATGGGTGGAATAGAATATGATGGTGGAGGTTGTGTGGAGAAGACAAAGAGGAGAAAGTCTCACATCGACGCGGCTAATCAACGGGCTATGGAGATGCCTATCAATTGATGTCAATGTGAGGAGTAGGGATTGCCATGCAACAGATGCACTAAGAGCTATAAGTGTATGAAAGCTCAAATTGGAAACTAAGTGGGTGTGCATCCAACTTGCTTGCTCATGAAGACCTCGGGCATTTGAGGAAGCCCATCATCGGAATATACAAGCCAAGTTCTATAATGAAAATTCCCACTAGTATATAAAAGTTAACTCAAGAGACTCTCTATATGAAGAACATGGTGCTACTTCGAAGCACAAGTGTGGTAAAAGGATAGTAACATTGTCCCTTCTCTCTTTTCTCTCTTTTTTTATTTTTTTTTATTTTTTTCTTTTTTTTGTAGGCTTCTTTGGCCTCTCTTTCTTTTTGGGGGCTTCTTTGGCCACTTTTATTTTGATAACCTCACATGGGACAATGTTCTAATAATGATGATCATCACACTTTTATTTACTTACAACTCAATATTACAACTCGATACTAGGACAAAGATATGACTCTATATGAATGCCTCCGGCGGTGTACCGGGATGTGCAATGATCTAGCGTAGCAATGACATCAAAAAACGGACAAGCCATAAAAACATCATGCTAGCTATCTTACGATCATGCAAAGCAATATGACAATAAATGCTCAAATCATGTATATGGTGATGATGGAAGTTGCATGGCAATATATCTCGGAATGGCTATGGAAATGCCATGATAGGTAGGTATGGTGGCTGTTTTGAGGAAGATATAAGGAGGCTTATGTGTGACAGAGCATATCATATCACGGGGTTTGGATGCACCGGCGAAGTTTGCACCAACTCTCGAGGTGAGAAAGGGCAATGCACGGTACCGAAGAGGCTAGCAATGATGGAAGGGTGAGAGTGCGTATAATCCATGGACTCAACATTAGTCATAAAGAACTCACATACTTATTGAAAAAAATCTATTAGTCATCGAAACAAAGTACTACGCGCATGCTCCTAGGGGGATAGATTGGTAGGAAAAGACCATCGCTCGTCCCTGACCGCCACTCATAAGGAAGATAATCAATAAACACCTCATGCTCCAACTTCGTTACATAACGGTTCACCATACGTGCATGCTACGGGAATCACAAACTTCAACACAAGTATTTCTACAATCCACAACTACCCACTAGCATGACTCTAATATCACCATCTTTATATCGCAAAACTATTGCAAGGAATCAAACATATCATATTCAGTGATCTACAAGTTTTATGTAGGATTTTATGACTAACCATGTGAATGACCAATTCCTGTCATCTCTCTAAATAGATATAAGTGAAGCAAGAGAGTTTAATTCTTTCTACAAAAGATATGCCCACGCTCTAACAAATATAAGTGAAGCAAAAGAGCATTCTACAAATGGCGGTTTTCTATGTGAAGAGAAACAGGCAATCCAAACTTCAAATGATATAAGTGAAGCACATGAAGCATTCTATAAAGCCATACTCAAAAGATATAAGTGAAGTGCAATGAGCATTCTATAAATCAACCAAGGACTATCTCATACCAGCATGGTGCATAAAAGAAAAGTGAAAACTAAATGCAAAAGACGCTCCAAGATTTGAACATATCGCATGAACGAAACGAATCCGAAAACATACCGATACTTGTTGAAGAAAGATGGGATGCCTTCCGGGGCATCCCCAAGCTTAGACGCTTGAGTCTCCTTGAATATTTACTTGGGGTGCCTTGGGCATCCCCAAGCTTGAGCTCTTGCCTCTCCTCCTTCTCCTCACATCGAGACCTCCTCGATCTTCGAACACTTCATCCACACAAAACTCAACAGAAAGCTCGGTAAGATCCGTTAGTATAATAAAGCAAATCACTACTCTAAGTACTGTTGCAAACCAATTCATATTTTGTTTTTGCATTATATCTACTGTAATATAACTTTTCCATGGCTTAATACACTGATAGGAATTGATAGTTTCATCAAAACAAGCAAACTATGCATCAAAAATAGAATCTGTCTAAAACAGAACAGTCTGTAACAATCTGAAAATTCACCGTACTTCTGGTACTCCAAAAATTCTTCCAAAATTTAGAAAAATAAAAAAATTGTATAGAAAGACAGTGCAGAAAGTTTCAGAACCTTTTGACGTTCCAGTAAAAAATGTAAAATCGCGCACTTCAGCCAAAGTTTCTGTCCTGCACCGCACAAACCAACAAGCATTGTAAACATCCTAAAGGCAAACCTTGGCACATTATTTTTATAATACAATGGAATTGTACAAGGTAATAATTATTTGTTGTTGAAAATTTTCTGTAATCAAGATTCACAAAGTTTCCGTGAGCATGAACAATTCAAGGCTAGCTCCCACTTTATCAATGCTCGTCTTTCTCACTTTCACTTTCCTTTTTTGAAAAAGTTTTAGGTTCCCCTCTTTATTTTTTTTGTTTTTAAACTTTATAAAAGCGCACAACAGAAATAAATGACTCTCTAAAACTTCCGGGTTGTCTCCCTGGCAGCGCTTTCTTTAAATCCATTAAGCTAGGCATATAGTGCTCAAGTAATGGATCCACCCGGATCCCAAGGTATATCAAAGCCAATTTTAATTAACAATGATTTGTAATTTAGTAGTGAGCACAGAGTAACATATATCATGTAACAACGAAGTCTAACTCTCTTCCTATGCATCGGCATGTCATAAAAGAACAATCCATGCACACATAGTAAAGGCCAATGCATAGTATAAACAGTTCCTTGCAATTTTATCATGTGGGAAACATAGAGAGGTGGAGATATAGTTCCTCTCTCATAATAATTGCAAGTAGGAGCAGCAAGCACATGCATATTATATCTATCAAAATCATCATGTGCAACGGTAAAAGCAACCCATCAATATAATCCTTAATAAGGGCAAACTTCTCCGATATAGTGTAGTCGGGAGAATTCAAAAAGATAATAGGGCTATCATGCGTGGGTGCAATAGCAACAATTTCATGTTTAACATAAGGAACTATATCAAGTTCATCTCCATAAGCATAATTCATATTGGCATCTTGGCCACAAGCATAGCAAGCATCATCAAAAAGGGATATTTCAAAAGAACCAACGGGATCATAACAATCATCATAGCAATCATCCTTCGGTAAAGCACGAAGGGAAATTAAACAATGTATGAGTTGAAGAGTTACTCTCATTAGAAGGTGGGCACGGGTAGCTAATCCGCTCTTCCTCCTTTTGTTCTTCGCTCTCCTCATCATCTTTTTTATCCAATGAGCCCACAGTTTCATCAATTTCTTCTTCCATAGACTCCTGCAAAATATTAGTCTCTTCTTGGACAGCGGAGACTCTCTCAATAAAATCATCAATATCGGAATTGAATTCATAATTCTCATAGCAATATTTAAGTATAGCTAAATTTTCAGGTCTATAAACTGAATCATCAAAATCTTCAAACTCTTTAAACAAAGATTCAATGTCATAAGCACCCATAAAAGCAACAAATTCTTCTATTCGTTCCACATCATAGTAATCATATATACCTCTAGCATAAGAAGCCAAGATTTCATTATCATTAAATTTGCATGAAAAGGGAAGGTGTGGAGCCTTCATCCTAGAGCAACAAGTATAATCATATCTCAAGCATAGTTCCCGAGCATACCAATGCAACATATGAATTTGATCCCATAATAGTTTCCCTTTTTGAGTCAAGCGATAATCCCTAAAGTATTCATGTTGATCCAACGTGTCTCCCATTACATAATTGAATGAGGTTTTCTCAGGATTATCAAAGTATTACATAATATTTTTCACATAACCAACACCGAGGGTTTTAGGAGGTTCCCCATCTCCATCAGTAGCAAGTAAACCTAAATTTTTTGGTATTTCGTGTTGCATATCCATAACTAAAGATAGAGAACAACTAAGAACAGCAAATAAAAATTACTTAGTGATAAAGCAAACAAGCACACACGAGAATATTCACCCCACGCTATGACTCCCCGGCGACGGCGCCAGAAAAAGGTCTTGATAACCCACAAGTATAGGGGATCAGTTGTAGCCTCTTTAGATAAGTAAGAGTGTCGAACCCAACGAGGAGCTAAAGGTAGAACAAATATTCCCTCAAGTTCTATCGACCGCCGATACAACTCTACGCACGCTTAACGTTCGCTTTACCTAGAACAAGTATGAAACTAGAAGTACTTTGTAGGTGTTGTTGGATAGGTTTGCAAGATAATAAAGAGCGCATAAATAAAAACTAGGGGCTGTTTAGATGAAGACACAACTAAGTTAGTTTTAGTAGAGAGATTGTTGTCACGAGAAAGTTATTTGTCCCTAGGCAATCGATAACTAGACCGGTAATCATTATTGCAATTTTAGTTGAGGGAGAGGCATAAGCTAACATACTTTCTCTTCTTGGATCATATGCACTTATGATTGGAACTCTAGCAAGCATCCGCAACTACTAAAGATCATTAAGGTAAAACCCAACCATAGCATTAAAGTATCAAGTCCTCTTTATCCCATACGCAAACAACCTACTTACTCGGGTCTGTGCTTCTGTCACTCACGCCACCCACCATAAGCAAATCATGAACATATTGCAAACCCTACAGCGGGGATCCCTCACGCTTGCGTGACACGGAGAGCACCATAGGACAGCACCGATAATAAAACATGCAACTCAAACCAATCATGATCATCAATTAACCCATAGGACAAAACAGATCTACTCAAACATCATAGGATAGCCATACATCATTGGGAAATAATATATGGCATTGAGCACCATGTTTAAGTAGAGATTACAGCGGGTAAAAGAGGGGTTACACCGCTGCATAAAGGGGGGAAGAGTGGGTGATGATGGCGGTGAAGTTGTTGGTGTAGATTGCGGTGATGATGATGGCCCCGACGGCGTTCCGGCGCCACCGGAAGCGAGGGGGAGAGAGCCCCCCTCCTCCTTCTTCTTCCTTGACCTTCTCCCTAGATGGGAGAAGGGTTTTCCCTCAGGTCCATGGTCTCCATGGCGTGGGAGGGGCGAGAGCCCCTCCGAGATTGGATCTGTCTCTCTGTCTCTCTTTGGTTCTGCGCTCTCGATTCTGCCCTTTCACCGTTTCTTTTATAACAGGAGATCCGTAACTCCGATTGGGCTGAATTTTGGACATGATCTCTATCCGGATATTAGCTTTCTTGCGGCGAAAGAAGGGCTCCAACTGCCTTACGGGGTGTCCATGAGGGTCCAGGGCGCGCCCCCGTGCCTCGTGGCCCCCTCGGGCATCGTCTCGCGTTGATTCATCTTCCAAAAAATCATAAATATTCCAAAAAAAATCCCCGTCAGTTTTTATCACGTTTGGACTCCATTTGATATGGGTTTTCTGCAAAACAAAAAACATGCAACAGACAGGAACTGGCACTGGGCACTGGATCAATATGTTAGTCCCAAAAATTGTATAAAAAGTTGCCAAAAGTATATGAAAGTTGTATAATATTGGCATGGAACAATCAAAAATTATAGATACGACAGAGACGTATCAGGCCTATATTGCAGGATGGCAGGCACACCATCATCACCAACTCTGCTTTTTATAAGAGTAGATAGATAAGAGAGTAGTAGACTAGCAAGATGCCTGTGCGTTGCACGGAACATCAAGATGCATTTGTATGAGTAGTTTATCTTGTGGGAGAAAAGGATGAACGAGGGAAGGCCTTATTTGTAAATGTGGAGAGGGGTGTGGGTATCTTTTTGCAAAATTGCCATAGTTTCCTTCCTATCCGTTAGATATAAATCGAACGACCTATATTGCAGGATGGTAGGCACACCATCATCAACAACCCTATTTTTTTATAAGAGTAGAGTAGAGATAGAGATAGAGACTACTACTACCAATGTGCTGGCCCGTGCGTTGCAATGGATCCAAAGTAGTAGAATAATACTTGTTCACGGGCTTGAAATATAAACACTCTAGTTTTGATATACATATATCAGTAAAAATAAATCATGCTTCACTCAAAATATATTTCTCGGGCTGTTTTGATGAGGTGAGGGACGGGTGTGGATGGTTTGAAGACAACAGGTTTTTAAAAAAATGGAGCTGTTTTTTTTTACATTTTGTAGTGTGGCACGGCATCCAGTGCACCTAAGCGTTTGAAAAAAATTTGAGTTTGGGTCGGTGGCACACCCTGCAGCAAGATGCCCGTGTGGGCTTCTTCTATAACTAGCAAGATGCCCATGCATTGCAGGGAACATCAAGATGCATTTTTTTACAAAACACCTATTGTGATTGACCCTTGCAGGAGTAATCCCATGTGTAAAAACTGATGATATCTCGAGATTTTATCAAAAAAATGGTATCTTTGGAACAAGTTTTCTCTACTATTACTCCTTCCAGTGAGAGGTATGCAATGCATGTGTCAGCAGACATGACGGCTTGTCCATGGAAGTTGAACCACGGCGACCATCACGTTTCTTGTTTCTACCACTGCCACACCCACACGCAATTCCCACCACGCCGCTCCAACCCACAGCACGATGTCCCACGACGTGCGCCTCATCCCTATCAGCCCCACCGCTCCTCTTCCTTTGTGTGCATGACATGCGGGCCAGCTGAACTGCGGCGACCATCAACTTTCTACCACAGCGACGCGGTTTGCCTGCTCCGCTCTTGTGCTTCGATCCGTACTCCCGCACCATCGAATTTTCATCCAGCGGCTGTGACACATTTCGTCCTGGGCATCAATCCTCAGCCGGAGTACTTCTGTACTACAGGTAGTACCCGCCGGTGTGGCCATCTACGCTTCGTAACCCAGCTGTGGCACCCTTGCCACGGCCACGCAACCACCGCCCGGTTCATCTCGAACGAGTGAGTCGCGAACCATGCCACCACCATGAGAATGACATGTGGGCCAGCCACATTTAAGGTGCACATGTCATTGACTCATAGGCCGGTGCACTAAGCCACTGAAGCTCGGTCCCATGGGCCCGGGAGGGAAATGTAACTCCTGCGGCATGCCTTGTGGTGCTCCCGCAGTACGAGCTCGTGCCAAACCCGGAATTTGTTTCTTACTACTACCAATGTGCCGGCCCGTGCGTTGCAATGGATCCAAAGTATATCTATTTAGTGGAGTGCACTCTAAACACATTATCTATTTATTTTTCTCTAACCTTTCGTAGCCATGCAACCAAGCCACATAAGCTTCATGGGTGCCCCCACATCATATTATTCATACCACATTGATTGAAAAAAAGATAAATCACCCAAAACAAGATCTTCCCTTTTTTGTTCCTACGATGCTGTGCCGTGCACGTACCTAGTTGTATAGTGGTAGTACTAGTTGTAGTACAAACTTCGTACTAGTAGGAGTAGTAGTACGGAATTCTCCTACTCTATCAACGAGCCCCATCTGACACCAAATTTCTTGGCTTTCGTGCTACAGCTAGATCTTCCCCTCGTTTTTGTTTTCCAACCCGGCGGCGGGTGGGGTGCGGTTTGCCAATAGTCGGTTTGCTCAACGGCGGTCCCACATGAAAGTGAAAATGCTAGGCAACACGCCTTCCCTAGCTATGTGGCGTGCCGGATGGGCCGTGGAGTACTCCCGATTCCTGGGCGTGTGGGGGTGAAACGTGAACGCCGCAGGCCTTTTCCTTTTACTAGCAATGTGCCCGTGCGTTGCGACAGATCCAAAGTAGTAGAATAGTAGTACTTGTTCACAAACTTGAAAGAAATCACTCTTGTTTTGATATGCATATATACCACTAAAAATATATTACTTTTCACTCAAAATATATTTCTCAGGCTGTTTTGGTGAGGTGAGGGAGGGATGTGGTTGCTTTCAAGATAATAAGGGGTTTTCTACAAATTGGAGCAGAGAAGTGGGCTATTGTTGCAAAAATGCCACAACTTACCTCACAGCCATTAGATGCAGATCTAATGGTCAGAACCGACAGATGGCAGACATACCACCATCACCAACTGAGTCTTTTATAGGAGTAGGAGTAGAGAAACATGTATAAATTGTAACATTTGGTTCAGCTCCTTGGCACGATCGATAGATAGAAATAACGATTTGAAACGCTAGGGCGGGCCTATTTCCGCCAGATAAGCATGGTACGTACTAGCTAGGTTGGCGCATCATCAGTTTGGTCACATGCGGCCTGACATGTTTTAGTGTTTCTAGCAAGATGCCCGTGCGTTGCACGAAGTTGATGGAAAAGGTAAGCACAACTTATAAATTGACGGATGGAGTACTAGTTACAGTGATGCATATAATTAAGCAAAGGGATCGCACATGTCGGTATTGACTGGAACGTGAATGCAATAGCACAATAAGAATTAAGGCCACGATGATGTGATCACAGTGGTGGTTACAGGAGGCAAGAAGAAAGATGCATCCATCAATGTATGACCTCCTCCTCCTCAACTTAGTGCGCCAGGCCACCGACCGGCGGCTAAGGAGTGGCGGCTTTTGTGGTGAGGTCAAGGTGCTTCTCAGCAAAGGCATCCAAGGCTTCCAGCCGGTTGAGGAAGGCCAACGTCGTAGCGTTCTCACTGGCCTTGTAGATACCTATGTACACAATTTGCTCGTACACGTGGACATGTAGGTCGACGAATTCTTGCAGGGCGAGGCGCCTCGCGGCGAGCGCGACCTCCAGGTGGACATTCTTCTGGCGTTGGCGGGCAGTCGCAGGGCCACCAATGCTTGAAAGAGGTTCCGGCCATGGAGGACGATTAGGGTGGAAGGCAATGAGGAGCCCAGGCGCGTGGGCTGGAGGAGTACGACGATGTCGTCCGTGAGCTTCTTGAGGACGATGAACTTGTTGGTGGTGGCAACGATCATCTGGTTCAACTGAGAGTTGTAGTTGGCGTCGACGGCGGCCATCCACCAGCTGGTTGCCAACACCGTCTGGAGACGATCCTCGGCGCCATGCCGCAGGCCAGCATCGTGGACCATCTGGCATAGCCGCTGGCCGCTCGCGCGCATCGCCGCCATGGGTCTGGAGTGAGCACTTTTGCACTTAGTGTAAGTGCTTAGGCAAATGCTTAGGTGTGTACGATGTGGTAGATGCATTGGAATGGAGGGGCGCCTTTATATGAGTGCAAACTGTGTTGCATTCACATCGCACAGCCTCTTTTCTAGGTCCTCCTCCCATTACTTCCCTCATGCATTCACGATGCTAATTGAAGGAGGATGCATCATTGGCCGTTCAACATTTCCGGAACCGCTACCCCCTCCCTCGTCTGCATTAAAGCCATATCGGGAACTGTGCCGCCCACTGTCAAATTGAATAGTACTACGCCACCCACTGCACGCCCGGCTGAACATGCCTCCTCGCCTCCATCAAACCCCTCCATTAAAACCGCATGCAAACCAAGAAACCTACTCCGGCCACACGTCCGTTCATGAGCGGGTCGGAATTAAACGCAACGCCGGCCGAGCTCCTCCCGTTCGCCCTCCGTTTAAACGAGGCTAGACGCCGGCCAAGCTCCTACCGTCCGCCCTCTATTTAAACAAGGCCAGACAGACAGCGGGCAAGAATCGCACCCCTCCGCCGCTCCCCCATCTCCTTCTTCACCATTTTCTCCACTCTTCCGATGGCTTCCGAGGAGCCGTTCTCCGGCATACTACCCAGCTGGGCGGCCCGCAGAGCCCTCGGGATACGAGTGAGGCCGCTCGGTGCTCCACCAACCTCGGTTGGCCCAGCGGAGCCAGTTGCCTCCCCAAGCCAGCACGTGGTTCAGCAACTCGACGCTCCAGTTCAGCTCGATGAGGAGTGGCGAGTTGCTCTACGCCGGCATGGCAGCGAGCACGCCGGTACGGGTGTCATCGCTGTCGCGTCGTACCACGCCACCAGTGTCTGCGGTGGCCGCGCCTCCCGTGTCTGTGGGCGCGCCTCGCGTGCCTGCGCCCGCGCCTCCCATGCCTGCGGCAGCGCCATGCAGGCAGAGACAGAAGCTGGGTGCAAGGAGAGCGACGAGTCGGTGGCCAACTTCTCCGTGTCTGCCGCCATCATCGAGGAGAAGTAGAACACGGGAGGCCGCCACCACTTGGGTCCATGAAGGCCACCGCCGAGGTGACGACTACACATTCAGGTGGTTTCTTTGCTGCTTCGTCTCTTCCGAGGACCTTCGTCGACCCCGCAAGTGTCTGCCGGACATGAGGAAGACAAAGGGATCCGCGGGCGGCCATTTAGATTAGGTACTCCCTCTCCGGCTGGCGGGAAATATTTGTTCTAAGAATGGATAAATTGGATGTATCTATAACTAAAATAAGTCTAGATACATCCATTCCTAGGACAAGAATTTCCGGATGGAGGGAGTATTAATTATACCAAGAGAGCCGGATTAGCACCGCTTAGTTCATGTATGTAATGAAATCCATCATGTTTATATGAAGATCCGGCTTTTTTATACGAAATCCTTCATGCTTATATGAAATCAGTTCGTGTTTGCACGAATTTCATCTGGTTGGTTAGAGTTGTGAAAATGTATGCCGCTGGTGTTTGATGTCGTCCTCCGCGGAAGGAAGCGGGAGGAAATTTGCTGGCTGCCGTTGGAGATGCTCTTATGCTAGAAATAATAGAGTCACATCTAATCCATTTGAGTTAATTTCGTGTATAATTCTCCCTCTATAAAAAGTTAATTGCATGTACAATGTACACGTGACTTGCAGGGTGGCTACAGCTTCGTACAGAAAGTTAAAAAGAAACAAGTCCATCCTTAATCTTGTATTCTAAGTACTCTGTGGGTTCCACTGTCAGTACAGTAACAAAAGAAACATATATTAAATAAGTAATATATAATATAAAAATCTAAAGTTAAAGACAAAATTCGAACTCAGGTCATCGCATTGCGAGCATCCGATGCTAACCAGTCCAGCACATTTTTGTTGTGGACCATGCTGGAGATATATGACATATTTTAGAGTGTAGATTCACTCATTTTGCTCCATATGTAGTCACTTGTTGAAGTCTCTAAAAAGACAAATATTTAGGAATGGAGGGAGTAGAAAATAGAGTTGGTGATGATGGTGTGCATGCCATCCTGCAATATAGGTCGTCGGATTTATATCTAACGGATAGGAAGGAAACTATGACAATTTTGCAAAAAGATACCCACACACCTCTCCACTTTTGCAAATAAGGCCTTCCCTCGTTCATCCTTTTCTCTCACAAGATAAACTACTCATACAAATGCATCTTGATGTTCCGTGCAACGCGCGGGCATCTAGCTAGTTTCTTTTAAAATAGTTACTCCGATAATTGGGTTGAAGTGATATATTTTATGTCTGCCCCTAATGATTTCAGATTCACTAGTAGTAACAAAGAAAAGGTTGCCTTGTTAATTAACAGAAAACAGGGTGAAAACTATCACATGAGGCCGGTAAAAACAAGGCACACTTGGTTCAGCGTCATCGTCACTACAGCTGTGCGCACGCGAGAAATCTACACATCGAGGGGGCTACGGAGAGAAAGATGTATCGAGTGTGTTTGAGCGAGGCACAAAGACACAATGTTTGAGAGAGAAACCAATTGACACATTAAGATCAGATCGAGTTGTCACCCTTCTGCTATCATTGTTGGGGGGGGAGGGAGAGAAATACATATTGAGAGTGTGCGCGGTGGGCACAAAGGCACAATTAGCGAGTGTGTGTGTTTGAGTGAGAAGCAGTAGATAGATTACTATCAAGATCGAGGTGCCACCCTACTCCTTCAATGTCGGGTAGTGTGTGTGTGTGTGTGTGTTTGAGAGAGAAGCTAGTCAATAGATTAGTATCAAGATCGAGGTGTCACCCTACTCCTCCGGTGTCGGGAAGTGTGTGTGTGTGTGGGTGTGGGGGGGGGGCAGTGACACTTACATATCTCAACTCTTATAAAAAGCAGAGTTGGTGATGATGGTGTGCCTGCCATCCTGCAATATAGGCCATCCGATTTATATCCGACGGATAGGAAGGAAACAATGGCAATTTTGCAAAAAGATACCCACACCCCTCTCCACATTTGCAAATAAGGCCTTCCCTCGTTCATCCTTTTCTCCCACAAGATAAACTACTCATACAAATGCATCTTGGTGTTCCGTGCAACGCATGGGCATGTTTCTAGTAGGGAGAAGGAGTTTGTGTGACACATATCTATATTAAGGGATAGGTAGATAGCATGTGTGTGAGGCATACTTAAAGCATCACGGAGATAAACAAACGGTGTGCATGCAAGTGCTGGAAAAAATGAAGCAAGAAACAATGTCTATGCGCGCGCATGTGTGTGTGTGTGTGAGAGAGAGAGCAAAATCTCAAAACAAAAGGTGCTCTGCTGGAATCCCATTGTATGTATTCATATGGTTCCGGAACTTGAGTTAACCTTAGGCATGTGTGTGAGAGACATAATTATACTTTGAGACATTAGTGGCTGTGGGTGGGCGGAATTAAAGGGGTGGGCGTGTTTGACAGAGAGAGCATGTGTGTTTCTGTGTGAGAGACTTGTAGGACGGGGTAGAAAGATGAATTCTAACCTTGACGGAGGGAGAGAAATACACGAAGTGCACGTGTGTGATTCCGATGCCCACGGGGAAATGAGATATGTATGCGTGTGAGAGAGATTGCAGAAGTCATTCACATATCACTATCTAGCGATCGTGGACGTGCATCGCTTGAACATAAATCAATATCTACTTCGTATTGTGGCCAAAGGTAAAATATCAATTCAATGCTATAAAGATTGGACACTCAGATATTACATTTTTTTTATCTAAATAAACCTTTTGAATTGTGCATGCCAAAGTTACAGTGATGTTTCTTCAAACAACCAATGTAGCTATCATGTACATGCACCATTGTTAGTCTTGCATTCAAATTCATTAGTCTTGGATGATTTAAGGTTCTATTATGAAGTAATATATGTAATGTTCATATATGAATTCAACGGGTATGCAATTTATGAAATGGAGGCTATGTAATCATATGAGGTAACACTTTTAAGTAGCGGACTACAATATCCATTTCTTTTGTGGGACTACAATATCCATTTCTTTTTGTGCGCCTCTACACTAACACATCAATGTATTATGTTTAAAGTAAATAACCAATGTCACTAAATTATCTATTTACACGAGAAATACATAGGCTGAGAGTTTGATCCCTTTTTTGTGAACGCGCCTCTACACCCGTACGATCGGCCGCGCCTGTGTGAACGTCCAAGTTATTGGTGCATCATCCCGAGTTAATGTCTTTTTTTTCTGGGGTGGACTTCACACTAGTTATTAACTGCTGACGCGTGCCCTGTGTACACAGTCTCGCATGACCTTCCTGCTAGCACGGTCCAAAATTAGTTGAAACTGGATACGAATGATCCCGCGGGCGGCAAAATCTCCCGCCTCCTTCTAAAATTTCCGCCACCTAGTCTTTAGCATGCGAAATTCCCCTTTTGTCCTTGGTGCACGGAGAACAACAATTACAATACCGCCCTCATCTACATAATAGGTCGGGGCTGCTTTGGTAACTTCCGGTTCCCCCACCGCACGGCACCCCCATTTCCTCCCCCCGCAAAAACGACTAACTCCACAGCACCAGAGCATCTTACATCACGCCGTCCATACTTCATCGGCCTTTCTACCCCTCCCCTCTCGGAACCCTAGACCTCTCATCCACCGGCGTATCATAGCCCATTCACTGCCAACGGCGTCCACCTCGCCGGATCTGCTTCAGCGGCCGCATCTACCCCTCCCACCTCCCCTAGAAACAAGTAGACTGCTCATCCACCAATGTACCACATCCCATTCAGTGCCGGCCTTGTCCAGGGCACCGGATCTGCTTCGCCAGTACTCTCGTCAACCGCAGCAAATCTGCAGCGGCTCCTTCGTACTCCCCACCGGAGACGCTTCGTCCACACCCCCCGGAGCTGCCCCACCGACGCCCCCGTCGACGACCTCTGATCCTCTTCGCCGACACCTTCCTCAACCCTATCGCAGCTGCTTCGCCGACACCATCGTCAACCCTACCGGAGTAGCTTCGCCTATACCATTCTCAACCCTAGCGGGGCCGCTTTGCCAACTCACAAGTCCATGGCCTCAGATCCACTTCGTCGTACCCTCATCCAACCTACCGGAGCAGCTTCTGACGCCCCGTCCACGGCCGTGGATCCGCATCGTCGACACCATCCTGAACCCAACCACTGGAGCAGCTTCACCGACGCCCTTGTCCACGGCCACAAATCCGCTTCGCCCACACCGTAGTCCACCCTACCGGAGCTGCTCCACAAACACCCTACTCGACAGTTCTAGATCTCCTTACCGGACCCCGACAGCCAGCGCAGCGTCATCACCCTTGACGTTTCTAACCTGATTCCCACCGTCTGGCAAGATGCCAACCACCCGCCACGGCCTAGGTACTTGTCACCTTTAAACCCGTCCAGCATCACCTGCCCGATGTACTTCAAATATACTAACAGGTCGCCGTTACATGTTATGTAGCTGGCAAAAACTACAAGGACGATGTTTCTTATGGATCTAACAGCTTGGCCAACCAAGATCTTGGACTGAGGCATTGCTATGATCTTGTAAGTGCGTCTCTCTCTCTCTTGTATTGTTGTGTGCCTGCCAGCGTGCTTTGCTAGGATTTTCGACCAGTAATCCCTTTGTGCAGACAATGATTTCTACTACTGGCTGCTAAATTAGATATGTAGATGTCATACATGATACTACCTCGTACCTCCGTTCCTAAATATAAGTATTTCTAGAGATTCCACTATAGGCTACATACGGAGCAAAATGAGTGAATCTACACTCGAAAATGCATCTATATACATCTGTATGTGGTCCATACTGGAATCTCTACAAAGACAGATATTTAGGAACAGAGGTAGTACATTACACAAAATCGTAGGTGGCATGTAGGAATTCCAGTCTAATACATTAGGCTCCCTTAGAGTGCCTGCTAGTCCAGCACACAAAGTCATGCCTCGTTTATGCTACGCACACAATCGTTAATTGGTGGTTTAAATATGCACAAGGGATATGCAATGTATTATCATCTAGAGATGTCTGAAATTAGCCATGTCAACTTGCAGATAGGGTTACACAATGAAAAAGTACAAGATGTATGTGGCAATTTCATGGAACATCGCAAAAAAGGAGAGGCAACGGTGAGCCTATACAGTGTGCTATGGTAGGTCACTCCTGCATTGCAATCATCATGACATGTTATTTGTATGTCAGTTCTATTGGCCAAGTTTCTTAGGGACAGTTATTACGAGTTATCCTAAGAAAATAAGCACCTGCGAATATAAGCTCCAAGTAATAAGCCAACCAGTTATTTTCATTGCCTTCCTTTTCAGCTTATCTTTGGTATGATCAGTGAAAAGTCTATATATATTGCATTATATTTTGTCATTTTGCTGCCCATATGAAAATTAATTTGACTTGCAAACATCACAAATTGAACCCAGTGCAGTAATTAATATGATAGGAAAACAGACCATCACTACTTGTTCAAAATGCAAATACAAAGATACCATCTACTTGGCACAATCTACTTTGGTCAATGTCTTCCATAGAGATCCCATTGCCTAATTTAAACGAAGAACGCATGACCCACATTTAAATGAAGAACAATTTTTATTGAAATTCGATGGTCCAAGTGGCTGGTTATTATCATATAACAGCACCACCTGAAAGCATCATATAGCAGCAGCAGCAGTGTGCAATTCATCATATACTAGCAGCAGCTCATAGCAATTCATCATATAGCAGCTGCAGGAGCAGCTCATAGCAATTCATCATATAGCAGCAGCAGGAGCAGCTCATAGCAATTCATCATATAGCAGCAGCAGCTCATAGCAATTCATCATATAGCAGCAGCAGGAGCAGCTCATAGCAATGCATCATATAGCAGCAGCAGAAGCAGCTCATAGCAATTCATCGTATAGTGGATCAGAATGAAAATTTGGCAAAAAATCAGAGGAGATCCCCACCTTGTTGGATGAGCTTATGCTTCAACAACACCTCAAGGCCACGGCCTGGGAGGAGGGGAGGGGGAATAAGGTGCCTTCTGCCACAGTGTGGCATTAGCCATAGTTGTGCCACGCCCGCCGGAGTAGTGCGTTGGACGGACCACAGTGGAGCAGCTGCTGGAGACCATGAGAATGAGGGGCGACGCCAGAGGGAGGAGCAGCCAGGGAGATTTGGCCCTACCCGCCGGCCATGTAGCCTAGCTAGACATAGCATCGTCGAGGACCAGGCCAGATGGGACCAGTGGCGACGGCTCGCTGGAGGAACCCTAGCGCTGCAGGCAAGGGATCGAGGTAGAGGGAAAGGGGAGAGGAGATGCAAGGGGGCAGGGCAATGAACACTTGCGTTTTTGTATTTACTTGAGGGTCAGGTGTGACACGGGCATGAGAAGTTGCATTTTGAGTGTAATATAGGCAGACGACAAAGTCATTTCACTATTCCCCTTCCCTTCAATTTTTAGTGAGCTTCTACCTGAAACACCCCCTCCAAAGCGAAATAAGTTAAGCCCGAGCCCATTACTCAAGAATGACTTCTTTACATCTTTTATGGCTTATTTTGACAATAAGCTCTGAAAAGGCGGAATAGAACTGGCCCTTAACCTGCAATTCAATTGTGCGTGCAATGATGAATCACTCCTGCCTGCTATAGTGTACATTTAGGCATCATCATACATGGCATAACCTAATACATGTGCATTCCATTATAGAATCTGGAATATGCAATGTTTATGTTAGTTCATACGTTGCACATGATGTTTAAATGCCCCTTAAATCTGGTCAGTCAAGTGATGGTCTTTAAGCCTCCTTCTTTGCTTCTTTTCTTGATATGTAAGATTTGCTCACACATCTGTTCAATTGCTTGTTTGCATCAGCCAGCCGTACTAGGGTTGTTTGCTTTGATTACTTGTTGTTCTTGACCTAACACTCTGACAGAGCTTGTCAACGATTTAAACACTAAGGGTTGATGTAGTGGGGGCTTGTCTAACTCATAGGTGAAATAAAGGTTTGGCTGTACACTAAAGTAGGCTCTCCAAGAGTACCTGGAGATCCAGTTCGAAGGTATGCCTAGTTTTTACATAGTGCACACATAGTAAATGCTCATTTCATTGTGTGCAAGAGCAAGAGATGTGGCATGTTTCATTATATGGTGTTGTTTTGTTATAATCTCATCCTTTTGTGTTGTTCACAGACTGGAAAGTATGCATATTTATCTTCCAAGGAGATTAGTAACTAGTTAGTGTCACCTTGCTGAGGGGGTGCAATGAAGATAAGATTGAGGATTTCCAAGTACAAGATGTTAGGAAGGAGCCTTGCAAGAGAAGTAGGAGCAGCGCTGAGCCTGTTGAACCAGTTAAGGCAAGTCACTATATCCAACTCAACAATTCAATTCCTTGTTTGTTTCAGGCATAGCTAATTTGCTCTTTTCAATTGCTTTATTTGTCCTCAGTTAATGAGATGCCCAAATAATGATGCCTGATGTTGGGTACTTGTATAACTATTAGTTGACATAATTAAAGGCCTTACTATTTAATTACTCTGGCGAAGTGTGCCTGAAGCTTTGAAGTCTATTAACCAACTATTACTGCATGAGGCTCACAATCTAGTTTATACTAGGCTAATGATTGCATAGTTTTGCTTGCTGTAGTAGGTTTGTATGAATTCCTCTGTTGTTCATTATGCTCCCTAAGACTTTAATTGAGCTACAGAATGGCCAACTGCTTGCTTACTTATACGCAACGTGCTATCTAAATTTGTAACTTGTCTGTGTTTTGGATTTGGCCCCAACATCATGCTCCTTTGGTGAGCTAAGAGAGATTTCTGTATGCGGGCTGCGCAGACTACCATTTTTATACTTTTTTAAAATATCACATGCTTATGCTTCATGACATGTAACATTATTGTTAGTCCTATTTTTCCATGTACAAAATAGTCTGTCTTGCTCGCTTCACTGTTGTAACTATATTTTTGTCCTAGTCATGTGTACTTACAGAAACATTTCAGGATGAAGTGACATCAACACAAAGATCTGCGAGTAGTGCGGCATGGCAGTTACCGAATGATTATGGATTGGAATTGGAATGTGCTGATGTTCTCGAGCATCAACTAGAGGTGGCAAGACAACATGTACATGATTCTCAACGTACGATCAACAAGTTCAGACTGGACATGTAGGTATTAGATGCAGGAGTCAAAAAATGAAACAAGACACTGAAGTAACCACGAAGGAATTGGAGATTTTGCAGACTGAAATTTGTGCTATCTGAATCCGGCCAATCCTATTTTCTGAAGAGATTATAGTTCAAATGGTAAGTTCTGTTGATGCGTGTCCATGATGTATGAGCTTTATTTTTCCAGTGTACATAATTTGCTGTTTGTGTACGCTGTATTATCATTGGTGCCGAACTATAATGCCCAGTGGGTATATTCGGCTGTAATTTCTTTATTGTATAGTGTAGGATTATTCTACGTTTCTATGCCTTAGTCTTTTTATTGTATAGTGTATGTTTTTTAGAGGCGATAGTATAGGGTAGGATAATTCTTGAATATGCTATATCGTTGAAATGGGGGCCAACACGCCCAAACATTTCCTGGACGCCATACAAACGAACAAACATGTGTAGTCAAAGCGGGCCTTAATTGGGCTAGTCAAAATAATATTAAGTGGATCCCAAATGATGTGGCCCACCATAACAACGGCTCTTAGCAGGCCGTTAATAGGCCAAAAGCTCGATAGGGCCGTATAAATGGAAATAGCCCGCGGGGCTCTAGCAGGCCGAAATACATGTCAATTTTGTCTCAGCCCTTTTACTTTACGGGCCAGTAAGAGGCCGAAAGTGTTATGGGCCAGAGGAGGCCCAATTTGCAAACTAGGCTTTTAATAGGCCGAAAGTCGCGTTGGGCTGAAATGATGCCCTACGGAACATGGGCCCCTAATGGACCTAAAGTCAAAGGCCCAACTGTTGTGCGGGCTATTAACAGGTCGAGAGACAAAATGGGCTAGGAGTTGGCCCATTTACCAAATGGGCTGAGGACAGGCCTAAAGTCACAGCGGGCTAGAATTGGCCCAACTGCAGAATGGGCCGAGAAAAGGCCGAAAGATGTTTCGGGCCGTTAACGGGCTGGAATTGATGATGGGCTGCTAACAGGCTGAAAGAAGCTCGGGCTGCAATTGGGCCCAAAGACGTAGCGGGATATTAACAGGCTTAAACTGACGATGGGCTGGAAATTGTCAAATCTAGAATGGGCCTTTGATGGGCCGATACTTTGTAACTTGTATGGGCCTGCTTGTAAATGGGCCTGACTCAAGTAGGCCGCCAATG
This sequence comes from Triticum aestivum, assembly GCF_018294505.1. Classification (NCBI taxonomy): domain Eukaryota; kingdom Viridiplantae; phylum Streptophyta; class Magnoliopsida; order Poales; family Poaceae; genus Triticum; species Triticum aestivum. The sequence continues at coordinate 108,223,024 of NC_057805.1, read as the reverse complement.
GGCCAACCCGCTTATTTTGACAGGCCGGCCTTTTAACCTGAATGGGCTACTGTTGGGCCGAGACACGTGTCGACGTATCATAGGCGTGTTCCATCCATTCGCTGGATGACAACTGTCTGAACGCCGGGCCGACACGTGGATCTGCCGGCCAGTGAGAATTTTACACGTGGAAAATCCCCATTGGCCCGTGCTATTAACGGGTTATCGGATCCAAACCGGAACCCGATAGCTTAACGGCGACCCGTTATGGTGGATGCCATGTGTCAGTCACCCTTGACGAAAGCACTTCTATGACGCGTGATTTATCGTCATGGAAGTGGACACTTCCGTGATGATAATTTTGGTAATGTCATGGAACACTTCTACGACAGCACATATATGACTATCTTCATCCTGTCATAAAATCGTCATGGATGTACATGCATGATAGAAAATGTGACCTACTGTGACAAACACGTATCATCACGGAAGTGTATTTTTTTGTAGTGAACCTTTATTATGCAGTCTATCGCTTTTATTACTTTGCCATCAAAAGTTCGTACAACACTTATTTCCCCTTACACTAAAGGATCAAACACATTTAGAAGCATTTTTTATTGCCTTTTTGCATCGATGACAACTTACTTGAAGGATCTTACTCAATCCATAGGTAGGTATGGTGGACTCTCAAAACATGAGTTTGGGTTTAAGGTTTTGGGATGCACAAGTAGTATCTCTACTTAGTGCAGATTTTTGGCTAGCAAAGATATTGAGCAAGCACCACATGTTGAAGGATCTATGCCAATATAACTTCTATGTGAATATGAACAAACATAAATCATTGCGTTGTCTTCCTTGTCCAACGTCAACAATTTGGCATAAAATATTTAGTGGGGGCTCACAATCATAAAAGATGTGCAAGATAGTGTATTTGCATGTGAATCTTCTCTTCCCTTATTAATTCTTTCATGAATTGCATCATTGACCAATGCTATGTTTGTTAACTTTCAATAAATTTACCACTTATACTTTTCCTTATGTGATGTCATTACTTACCATAAGATTAGCGTATGATATTTTTCAATATTTTAATTGAAACAGAAAACTAAAGAAGCAAAAACTCAAACTAAACTTTATTATATAGCTCTCACTCGATTACATAGATAAATAGATCACGAAACTAGCACGAAAATAGATCATACTAAACTTTTATTGAACTAAATCACGAAATAGCTAAGGATCGAACTAAGATAGGTAAAGGTAACAAAAGTGACGGTGATATGATACCGGGGCATCTCCCCAAGCTTGGCACAAGCCAAGGGGAGTGTCCATACCCGTGTACTCAAGTCTCCTTTGGTGATGAAGATGGAGGTGGTGGTGTCAAGGTAGTCTTTTTCTCCAACTTGCGTCGGAGGCTAAAAATTTCCTCCTTTAGATCATCATTCTCCAACTCAAGCTTTAATACCCTCTTGCATAATGCCACCTTGCTCTCATATCTCCAGGTTGAGGTAGTGGATCTTCATCTTCATCGGAGCTATCATCCCTTGCTTCCTTCATGTCAGCGTCTTCCTCCTCATCCGTGGTCCAACCGTAAGGATCCTCCTCCCCATAGACCTTGGGATTTATCAGCGATATAGATCTCTCCCTCCGAATCTTGAGACGACATATTTTCAAATCTGCAAGGAAAACAACACGAAACAAGAACAGAGGATTTCTCCGTGATATGATGGTCAAATCGTCCGGAGGTACATATAAATATTTTTTTTATCTTGGAAAACAAGCATATGGAAGGAAAACGAAGTCGGGAAGGTGCCCGAGGGGCCCACCACCCACCAGGGCGCGCCAGGTGGAGCAGGCGCACCCTAGTGTCTTGTGGGCACCTGGGTTGCCTTCCCGGTTATTTCTTATTTTCCTTTTTTTTCTAATATTCCTAAACTGACAAAAAATATTTTTGCGGATTTTTCGGAATCCGTTTACTTATCGTATCACGTACCTCCACTTTTCAGGGTTTTGGAGTGTTCTGGAAGGTTTATTTTATGTGTTCCTCCGGTGTCATGGTTTGGATAATGTTAGATTCAACATTAATGGGCGTACCTAAGATAATGTTAGTCCATTAACCACCTACGGGTTAGTACCTTCGGCATTATTAATCTTGATAGCTCCAGAGCGATAAACTTCTTCGGTGATATATGGTCCTTCCCATTTGGAAAGAAGTTTTCCTACAAAAAATCTAAAACGAGAGTTGTACAATAGAACATGTTCACCAACTTTGAATTCCCGCTTTTGAATTATTTTTTCATGCCATCTTTTAACTTTTTCTTTAAATAATTTGGTAGTTTCATAAGCTTGGGTTCTACATTCATCTAGGGAGCTAATATCAAACAACCTCTTTTCACCAGCAAGTTTGAAATCGTAATTAAGTTCTTTAATTGCCCAATATGCTTTATGTTCTAACTCAAGAGGCAAATGACAAGCTTTTCCATAAACCATTTTATATGGAGACATACCCATAGGATTTTATAAGCTGTTCTATAGGCCCAAAGTGCATCATCACGTTTCTTAGACCAATTCTTTTGGGACCTATTGACAATTTTTTGTAATATTAATTTAATTTCTCTATTGCTAAGCTCAACCTGACCACTAGATTGAGGATGATGGGCTGATGCAATTCTATGGTTAACATCATATTTAGCAAGCATTTTACGGAAAGCACCATGAATAAAGTGTGAACCACCTGACGATGACATGTGTTGGGAAATGTAGCATGCAATTTCAAAAAAAATACTACGCTCACGCAAGATATATCTAGGAGATGCATAACAACGAGAGGGGGAGTGTGTCCACGTACCCTCATAGACCGAAAGCGGAAGCGTTTGACAACGCGGTTGATGTAGTCGAACTTCTTCTCGTTCCGACCGATCAAGCACTGAACGTACGGCACCTCTGAGTTCTACACACGTTCAGCTTGATGACATCCCTCGAACTCTTGATCCAGCAAAGTGTCGAGGGAGTAGATGAGTTCCGTCGGCACGACGGCGTGGTGATGGTGATGGTGAAGTGATCCACGCAGGGCTTCGCCTAAGCACTACAAATATATGACCGGAGGCGTAAACTATGGAGGGGGGCGCCGCACACGGCTAACAATTGTTGGTGTGTGTTCTAGCGGTGCCCCCCCCCCACACACACACATATATATATATAGGTTGGAGGGGAGGAGAGGCAGCCAAGGGGGCGCCCCAAGTAGGAGGAATCCTACTTGGGGTCCTCCCAATTCGGCCTCCCCCCTTTCCTATTCCTATTCAGAGTAGGAAGGGAAGAGGGGGAAGGGGGAATCCTATTCCCTTTTTCCTTTCCTCCTTTCCCTTTTCTACTCCAATTTGGCCAGTCCATATGGGGGGAATACCAGCCCCTTTGTGGTTGGTGTGTTTCCCCTCTTGGACCAATAGGCCCATAAAGTTTGCCGGGGGTAGCCCGGAACCCCTTCCGGTGACCCGATACGTACCCGGTACCCCCGGAACACTTCCAGTGTCCAAATACTGTCGTCCTATATATGAATATTTACCTCTTGACCATTTTGAGACTACTTGTCATGTCTGTGATCTCATCCGGGACTCCAACAACATTCGGTCACCAAATCACATAACTCATATAATACAAAATCGTCATCGAACATTAAGAGTGCGGACCCTACGGGTTCGAGAACTATGTAGACATGATCGAGACACCTCTCCGGTTAATAACCAGCAGCGGAACCTGGATGCTCATATTGGTTCCTACATATTCTACGAAGATCTTTATCGGTCGTACCGTAATGACAACATACGTAATTCCCTTTGTCATCGGTATGTTACTTGCCCGAGATTCGATCGTCGGTATCTTCATAACTAGTTCAATCTCGTTATCGGCAAGTCTCTTTACTCATTCGTAATGCATCATACCGTAACTAACTCATTAGTCACATTGCTTGAAAGGCTTATCATGATGTGCATTACCGAGAGGGCCCAGAGATACCTCTCCGATACTTGGAGTGTCAAATCCTAATCTCGATCTATGCCAACCCAACAAACTCCTTTGGAGATACCTGTAGATCATATTTATAATCATCCAGTTAAGTTGTGGCATTTGATATCACACAAGGTATTCCTGCAGTATCCAGGAGTTGCATAATCTCAGAGTCAAATGAATATGTATAAGTCATGAAGAAAGCAATAGCAATAAAACTTGACGATCATTATGCTAATATAACGGATGGGTCTTGTCAATCATATCATTCTCCTAATGATGTGATCCCGTTCATCGAATCACAACACATGTCTATGGTTAGGAAGCTTAACCATCTTTGATTAACGAGCTAGTCTAGTAGAGGCTTACTAGGGACACTGTGTTTTGTCTATGTATCCACACATGTATCAAGTTTCCGGTTAATACAATTCTAGCATGAATAATAAACATTTATCATGATGTAAGGAAATATAAATAACAACTTTATTATTGCCTCTAGGGAATATTTCCTTCTGTCTCCCACTTGCACTAGAGTCAATAATCTAGTTCACATCGTCATGTGATTTAACACCAATAGTTCACATCTTTATGTGATTAGTTCATATCGCCATGTGACTAACACCCAAAGGGTTTACTAGAGTCAATAATCTAGTTCACATCGCTATGTGATTAACACCCAAAGAGTACTATGGTGTGATCATGTTTTGCTTGTGAGAGAAGTTTAGTCAACGGGTCTATCACATTCAGAGCCGTATGTATTTTGCAAATTTTCTATTTCTACAATGCTCTGCATGGAGCTACTCTAGCTAATTGCTCCCACTTTCAATATGTATCCAGATTGAGACTCAGAGTCACCCGGATCGGTGTAAAAGCTTGCATCAAGGTAACTCTTTACGACGAACTCTTTATTACCTCCATAACCGAGAAATATTTCCTTAGTCCTCTTAGGTAACTAAGGATAACTTTGACCGCTGTCGAGTGATCCACTCCTGGATCACTATTGTACCCACTTGCCAAACTCATGGCAAGGTACACAATAGGTCTGGTACACAGCATAGCATACTTTATAGAACCTATGGCTGAGGCATAGGGAATGACTTTTATTCTCTTTCTATTTTCTGCCTTGGTCATGTTTTGAGTCTTACTCAACTTTACACCTTGCAATATAGGCAATAACTCCTTCTTTGACTGTTCCATTTTGAACTACTTCAAAATCTTGTCAAGCTATGTACTCATTGAAAAATCTTATCAAGCGTCTTGATCTATCTCTATAGATCTTGATGCCCAATATGTAAGCAGCTTCACCGAGGTCTTTCTTTGAAAAACTCCTTTCAAACACTCCTTTATGCTTTCCAGAAAATTCTACATCATTTCCGATCAACAATATGTCATTCACATATACTTATCAAAAAGGCTATAGTGCTCCCACTCACTTTCTTGTAAATACAGGCTTCACCGCAAGTCTGTATAAAACTATATGCTTTGATCAACTCATCAAAGCATATATTCCAACTCCGAGATGCTTGCATCAGTCCATAGATGAATCTCTGGAGCTTGCACATTTTGTTAGCACCCTTAGGATTGACAAAACCTTCTGTTTGCATCATATACAACTCTTCTTTAATAAATCCATTAAGGAATGTAGTTTTGGCATCCATTTGCCAGATTTCATAAAATGTGGCAAATGCTAACATGATTCGGATATACTTTAAGCATCGATACGAGTAAGAAAATCTCATCGTAGTCAACACCTTGAACTTGTCAAAAACCTTTTTCGACAAGTCGAGCTTTGTAGATAGTAACACTACTATCAACGTCCGTCTTCCTCTTGAAGATCCATTTATTCTCAATGGCTTGCCGATCATCGGGCAAGTCCACCAAAGTCCACACTTGGTTCTTATATATGGATCCTATCTCAGATTTCATGGCCTCAAGCCATTTATCGGAATCTGGGCTCATCATCGCTTCCTCATAGTTCGTAGGTTCGTCATGGTCTAGTAACGTGACTTCCAGGATAGGATTACTGTACCACTCTGGTGCGGAATGTGCTCTGGTTGACCTACAAGGTTTGGTAGTAACTTGATCTGAAGTTCCATGATCATTATCATTAGCTTCCTCTCTAGTTGGTGTAGGCATCATAGGAACGGTTTTCTGTGATGAGTTACTTTCCAATTCGAGAGAAGGTACAATTACCTCATCAAGTTCTACTTTCCTCCCACTCACTTCTTTCGAGACAAAATCCTTCTCTAGAAAGGATCAATTCTTAGCAACAAAGATCTTGCCTTTGGATCTGTGATAGAAGGTGTACCTAACAGTTTCTTTTTGGTATCCTATGAAGACGCACTTCTCCGATTTGGGTTGGAGCTTATCAGGCTAAAGCTTTTTCACATAAGCATCACAACTCCAAACTTTAAGAAACGACAGCTTAGGTTTCTTGCCAAACCATAGTTCATACGGTGTCATCTCAACGGATTTATATGGTGCCCTATTTAACGTGAATGTAGATGTCTCTAATGCATAACCCCAAAACGATAGTGGTAAATCGGTAAGAGACATCATAGATCGCACCATATCTAATAAAGTATGGTTACGACGTTCGGACACACCATTACCCTGTGGTGTTCCAGGTGGCGTGAGTTGTGAAACTATTCCACATTATTTTAAATGAAGGACAAACTCGTAACTCAAATATTAGCCTCCGCGATCAGATCGTAGAAACTTTATTTTCTTGTTACGATGATTCTCCACTTCACTGTGAAATCCTTTGAACTTTTCAAATGTTTCAGACTTGTGCTTCATTCAGTAGATATACCCATATCGGCTTAAATCATCTGTGAAGGTTGGAGAATAACGATACCCGCCGCGAGCCTCAACACTCGTCGGACCGCATACATCAGTTGTATTATTTCCAATAAGTCAGTGGCTCGCTCCATTGTTTTGGAGAACGGAGTTTTAGTCATCTTGCCCATGAGGCATGGTTTGCAAGCATCAAATGATTCATAACCAAGTGATTCCAAAAGTCCATCCGCATGGAGTTTCTTCATGCGCTTTACACCAATATGACCTAAACGGCAGTGCCACTAATATGTTGCACTATCATTATCAACTTTGCATCTTTTGGCATCAATATTATGAATATGTGTATCACCACGATCGAGATTCAACAAACCATTCACATTGGGTGTATGACCATAGAAGGTTTTATTCATATAAACAGAACAACAATTATTCTCTGACTTAAATGAATAACCATATTGCAATAAACATGATCCAATCATATTAATGCTCAACGCAAACAGCAAATAACATTTATTTAGGTTCAATTCTAATCCTGGAGGTAGAGGGAGTGTGCGATGGTGATCGTATCAACCTTGGAATTACTTCCAACACATATCGTCACCTCGTCCTTAAGTAGTCTCTGTTTATTTTGCAACTCCTGTTTCAAGTTACTACTCTTAGCAACTGAACCAGTATCAAATACTAAGGGGTTGCTATAAACACTAGTAAAGTACACACCAATAACATGTATTTCAAATATACCTTTGTTCACTTTGCCATCATTCTTATCCGCCAAGTATCTAGGGCATTTCCACTTCCAGTGACCATTTCCTTTGCAGTAGAAGCACTCAGCTTCAGGCTTGGGTCTAGCTTTGGGCTTCTTCATAGGAGTGGCAATTTTCTTGCCATTCTTTTTTAAATTTCCTTTTCTTTCCCTTGCCCTTTTTCTTGAAACTAGTGGTCTTGTTAACCATCAACACTTCATGCTATTTCTTGATTTCTACCTTCGCTGATTTCAGCATCGCGAAGAGCTTGGGAATCGTTTTCGTCTTCCCTTGCATATTATAGTTCATCACAAAGTTCTAGTAACTTGGTGATAGTGACTAGAGAACTCTGTCAATCACTATCTTATTTGGAAGATTAACTCCCACTTGATTCAAGCGATTGCAGTACCCAGACATTCTGAGCACATGCTCACTAGCTGAGCTATTCTCCTCCATATTGTAGGCAAAGTACTTGTCAGAGGTCTCATACCTCTTAACACGGGCATGAGTCTGAAATATAATTTTCAGCTTCTTGGAACATCTCATATGCTCCATGGCGTTCAAAACATTTTTAAGTCCCGGTTCTAAGCCGTAAAGCATGGTGCACTAAACTATCAAGTAGTCATCATACCGAGCTTGTAAAATGTTCATAACGTCTGCATCTACTCCTGCAACAGGTTCGTCACCTACTGGTGCATCAAGGACATAATTCTTCTGTGCAGCAATGAGGATAATCCTCAGATCATGGACCCAGTCCGCATCATTGCTACTATCATCTTTCAACTTAGTTTTCTCTAGGAACATATCAAAAATAAAACAGGGGAGCTATAAGCGAGCTATTGATCTACAACATAGATATGCAAATACTATCAGGACTAAGTTCATGATAAATTAAGTTCAATTAATCATATTACTTAAGAACTTCCACTTAGATAGACATCCCTCGAGTCATCTAAATGATCTCGTGATCCATATCAATTAAACTATGTCCGATCATCACGTGAGATGGAGTAGTTTTCAATGGTGAACATCTCTATGTTGATCATATCTACTATATGATTCATGTTCGACCTTTCGGTCTCCAGTGTTCCGAGGCCATGTCTGTACATGCTAGGCTCATCAAGTTTAACCCGAGTATTCCGCATGTGCAAAACTGTCTTGCACCCGTTGTATGTGAACGTAGAGCTTATCACGCCCGATCATCACGTGGTGTCTCGGCACAACGAACTATCGCAACGGTGCATACTCAGGGAGAACACTTATACCTTGAAATTTTAGTGAGGGATCATCTTATAATGATACCACCATACTAAGAAAAATAAGACGCATAAAAGATAAACATCACATGCAATCAAAATATGTGACATGATATGGCCATCATCATCTTGTGCCTTTGATCTCCATCTCCAAAGCACTGTCATGATTCCCATCGTCACCGGCTTGACACCTTGATCTCCATGGTAGCGTCGTTGTAGTCTCGCCAACTATCGCTAATGCATAGTGATAAAGTAAAGCAATTACATGGCGTTTGCATTTCATACAATAAAGCGACAACCATAAGGCTCCTGCCAGTTGCCGATAACTTTTACAAAACATGATCATCTCATACAATAATGTATATCACATCATGTCTTGACCATATCACATCACAACACGCCCTACAAAAACAAGTTAGATGTCCTCTACTTTGTTGTTGCAAGTTTTACGTGGCTGCTACGGGCTTCTAGCAAGAACCGTTCTTACCTATGCATCAAAACCACAATGATGTTTCATCAAGTTTGTTGTTTTAACCTTCAACAAGACCGGTCGTAGTCAAATTCGATTCAACTAAAGTTGGAGAAACAGACACCCGCCAGCCACCTTTATGCAAAACAAGTTGCATGTCTGTCGGTGGAACCGGTCTCATGAACGTGGTAATGTAAGGATTGTTTGGGCCGCTTCATCCAACAATACCGCTGAATCAAAATAAGATGTTGGTGGTAAGTAGTATGACTATGATCACCCACAACTCTTTGTGTTCTACTCGTGCATATCATCTACGCATAGACCTGACTCAGATGCCACTGTTGGGAAACATAGCATGCAATTTCAAAAAAAATCCTACGCTCACGCAAGATCTATCTAGGAGATGCATAGCAACGAGAGGGGGAGTGTGTCCACGTACCCTCATAGACCAAAAGCGTAAGCATTTGACAACGTGGTTGATGTAGTCGAACTTCTTCTCGTTCTGACCGATCAAGCACCAAACGTAGGGCACCTCCGAGTTCTGCACACGTTTAACTCGATGAATTCCCTCGAACTCTTGATCCAGCAAAGTGTCAAGGGAGTAGATGAGTTCCGTCAGCATGATGGCATGGTGACGGTGATGGTGAAGTGATCCACGCAAGGCTTCGCCTAAGCACTACGAAGATATGACCGGAGGTGTAACCTGTGGAGGGGGGCGTCGCACACGGCTAACAATTGTTTGTGTGTGTTCTAGCGGTGCCCCCCACATATATATAGGTTGGAGGGGAGGAGAGGCAGCCAAGGGGGCGCCCCAAGTAGGAGGAATCCTACTTGGGAACCTCCCAATTCGGCCTCCCCGCTTTCCTATTCCTATTCGGAGTAGGAAGGGAAGAGGGGGAAGGGGGAATCCTATTCCCTTTTTCCTTTCCTCCTTCCCCTTTTCTACTCCAATTTGGCCCGCCCATATTGGGAGGGTGCACCAGCCCCTTTTGTGGTTGGTGTGTTTCCCCTCTTGGGCCAATAGGCCCATATAGTTTGTGGGGGATAATCCGGAACCCCTTCCGATGACCCGATACGTACCCGGTACCCCTGGAACACTTCCGGTGTCCAAATACTATCGTCCTATATATGAATCTTTACCTCTCAACCATTTCGAGACTCCTCGTCATGTCCGTGATCTCATCTGGGACTCCGAACAACATTCGATCACCAAATCACATAACTCATATAATACAAAATCGTCATCGAACGTTAAGCGTGCGGACCCTACGGGTTCGAGAACCATGTAGACATGACCGAGACACCTCCCCGGTCAATAACCAACAGCGGAGCCTGGATGCTCATACTGGTTCCTACATATTCTACGAAGATCTTTATCGGTTGTACCATAATGACAACATACGTAATTCCCTTTGTCATCGGTATGTTACTTGCCCGAGATTCGATCGTCGATATCTTCATACCTAGTTCAATCTCATTACCGGCAGGTCTCTTTACTCGTTCCGTAATGCATCATCCCATAACTAACTCATTAGTCACATTGCTTGGAAGGCTTATCATGATGTGCATTACCGACAGGGCCCAGAGATACCTCTCCGATATTCGGAGTGACAAATCCTTATCTCGATCTGTGCCAACCCAACAAACACCTTTGGAGATACCTGTAGAGCATCTTTATAATCACCCAGTTACGTTGTGACGTCTAATAGCACACAAGGTATTCCTCTGGTATCCGGGAGTTGCATAATCTCATAGTCAAAGGAATATGTACAAGTCATGAAGAAAGCAATAGCAATAAAACTTAACGATCATTATGCTAAGCTAACAGATGGGTCTTGTCCATCACATCATTCTCATTATTATGTGATCCCCTTCATCAAATGACAACACATGTCTATGGTTAGGAAACTTAACCATATTTGATTAACGAGCTAGTCTAGTAGAGGCTTACTAGGGACACTGTGTTTTGTCTATGTATCCACACATGTATCAAGTTTTCGGCTAATACAATTCTAGCATGAATAATAAACATTTATCATGATAAAAGGAAATATAAATAACAACTTTATTATTGCCTCTAGGGCATATTTCCTTCAACATGTACCTAGGGTAGGGTCCTAGGCCTGACCTACATGCCCTACCCAAGGACACTACCTACGGGAATCCAAGACTTACAAAGTTAGAAAAGAGGTGTCGACCGACATGACCGCAGCATGCAAGTCACTTGACACAAGATCCACTCGGTTACTCATCCACCACTCGACCGTCCTTACTCACTTGAAGCACGTGATTTCACTCGAGGGCAGAAGGCCTAGAGCCACTTCGGCATGGCAACAGTCATGCAATCAGTTCGTCGCTATAAAGATCATTAAGTGTAGGCGTTACCAGTAACGCTCGCACCTCTACTGTCTCATTGAACCCTTGCATAACGGAGGTTGATGAGGGGTCAGCGGAATCTATATAAGCCGCCCCTCCGCTCCTGCACAAGGGTTCGCACACCCTGTAACACAACACTCCATACAACAAAGCTCCCGCAGCACCGAGACATAGGGTCATTACCTCCTCCGAGAGGGGCCTAAACTCGCAAATCCGAGTGTACAACTTCACCATAGCTAGGCTCTACCCTCTCCTACGTACCCCTAACCTCTACTGTCCGATCTGCTTCGATGACAGTTGGCGCCCACCGTGGGGCAGGCGTCTAAGCGACTTTTGGTGTGGTTGCGTTCTTTGAACTCCTTCATCATGGTTTCGGCGGCAGATTGTCCCTGGGGCGCGAGCTCCGTCTCGGCGCCCTCAGTTTCATCGCCGACGATTCGGCGTGGCTCCAAGAAGCCGCTTTGGACGTCGAGGCACTCCCTATTTGCGGGGCGGCGCACTTCCGTGCTAGTTCCTGCGGCGTCCTCCTCCGGCAGTCGTCGACTCAGTATCAGTCGGCTCCGATGGCGTTTCCCCTTCCCACTGCTCGCCGTCGCAACAGATCCGGTCGCTCTCGGCTTGAACGATGGGTGAGGCATGCGGTGGCTCATCAGTCGTCCACCTCACATATCGCGACAATTGAGCCTGATGAGTCCCTCTATGGCTTGTTCGATCCATTGTCTGATCACTCAGGTACGCCTTCCGAGTGCAAGAGCAACGACCCGGCGGTGGAAGTCCTCGTGATTGGCTCCCAGCATAGCCCACCAGGATTTCCCCGTGGCGGGGGTGAAAGCGGTGGTCCGTCGCAGGCCAACGACGAGTACTACCGCAGGCCCTCACCGCGGAACAAAGAGAAGTGCTGCAGCGCAGGAACAAGCAAGTCCTTCAGACCCCCATCACAAGGGAGACTGTTGAGGCCTAGACTTTGGAAGCCGCGCACATAGACACTCTGGCTGAACGCATGCGGCTAGAGGATCTCTAGAAGTCACTCAAAGACCGCGCTCGCAGACAACCTCGAAATCCCAATCGACGGCAGCGAAAACTATTCCCGAGTGGATCGCAAAGTGAGTGTGAGGTATTCCGCACTCCGATTCAGAATGTTACAGCCGCTGCGCGGATTGCATATTCCATCCAACCATCCCGATCCGAAGCAAGAGAAGGTCTATGACAGATCCGAGCGTTGCTCAGAGCGACTGGTGAACAGAATTCAGCAGTTTCCCAGTCGCGGAACACGATTTACAGCAGGTCAGTAAGGGCGGACACAGTTCAGTCGGCTCGTTGCCCAAGGTCGCCTCCGCAGCGTGAAGATCGCGGTTATCATCAGGATCAGTACCTGGATCAAGGCCATGGTTAGTTTGCTCCTCGACATCACCGTGATGACCGCCGTCGCCCCTTCTGAGGGGCGGCTCATATGCGCCCCGGCGTTACGACGACAGGCGCCCTTACGGCGAAGAGCCAATCGATCCTCGAGATCCTGGATTCAACTCAAGGTCAGTCCTCGTGCATAATCTGGTTGACAGACGTAGAGCTCACTGTGAAGGTTTGGATAGAGATCGTCTGAGTGGAAGTGGTGTGTTTTTCTCCGGGCCCTCGTGTTTCAGCAGGGCCATTCGAGCTGCAGAGATACCACCCAACTTCAGGTTGGCCACAGGGGTGAACAAGTTCACTGGCGAGTCAAAGCCAGATACATGGTTGGAAGATTACTGAGTGGTTGTGCAGATTGGCGGCGGCAATGATTATGTTGCCATGAAGCATTTGCCTTTGATGTTAGAAGTATCGGCCCGGGCATGGTTGAACCAGTTGGCTCTGGCCAACATATACTGTTGGGAAGATTTGGCCCAAGTGTTCATCAAACATTCGAAGGCACTTGCAAGCGGCCCGCCGGGTTGACTGAATTGCAACACTGCTTCCAGAAGCCAAATGAAACTTTGGGAGATTACATACAACATTGGACAACACTTCACCATGTGGTGGAAAATGTCACAGAGCACCAAGCAGTTTGTGCCTTCAAAGAAGGCGTCTGGTACAGAGAGCTCATCCTGAAATTTGGGCGATCTGGGACCCTGACCATAAACTGAATGATGGAGATTGCCACTCGATACACGAATGGTAAAGAAGAAGACTGCCTCCACAGCAGCAAAGGAAAAGCCAATGAGCATGACCTCGACAACACCAATCCCAGTCAGAAACAGAAGCGCAAAGCTGAAGCCGCTGGTCAAGCAGAAGCGGCCGCCGTTGCTACTCAAGGCAAGTTCAAAGGGAAGGCCAGAGAGTAGTGGATTACCAAGAAGAAGAGAGATCAGTCGGGGCAAGACGTCCTTGATCTGCCATGTTCCATACACACAAAGAAAGATGAGGAGAGTAACTTGATTTTACCCAAGCATACCACTCGGCAGTGCAGGTTTCTGATCCAGCAGTTCCGCGATGGCTAGTCGAGTGAAAAGACCCCTAAGGATGACAAAGAGGAAAAGGCCGAAGATTACCCCAAGGTTAATGCCACTCCGGTGATTTTCGCAGACGTTGAGAGCAAAAGCCGACTGGAAGTCATTAACCGAGAGGTGAATATGGTCGTTCCAGCAACCACGACATATCTTAAGTGATCGAAGACTCCCATAACCTTTGATCAATCAGATCACCCAGCTCACGTTGCTACCCCTGGGCGGAAAGCGCTAGTGGTGGATCGAGTTGTGGGTGGCAATCGGTTGCGTAAGGTCCTCATGGATGGTGGGAGTGGTTTGAACATACTCTACGCTGCGACCCTGAAGGGAATGGGCATTTCGATGTCCCGACTCAGTGAGAGCAACATGTAGTTCCACTGAGTCATTCCAGGGAAGAAGGCAAAATCACTCGGTTAGATTGCTCTGGATGTGGTTTTTAGTGACTCGAAGAATTTTCAGAAGGAGAAACTGATGTTTGAAGTGGTGGACTTTCAATTCGCCTATCATGCTATCCTCGGCCGACCAGCTTATGCACGTTTCATGGCCTGTCCATGCTACATTTACCTCAAGTTGAAGATGCCCGGACCCAAGGGCGTAATCACGATTACATGGAATAGGCAAAGAGCCGAGGAGTGCCTTCAGCAAGGATCCAAAATCGCTGATGAGCAGATGGCCATGGTGGAACTAGAAGAGTACAAGAGAAATGTGGACCCGAATGATTTACTTCGATCCAAGAAGCCTGCTTCTGAATCTGCTTTCCAGTCGGCGAGTGAGGCGAAGCAAGTTCACATTCACCCAGAAGATCCTGCAGCCGCTCCGCTCCGACGAACATCTCCACGACACTCGACATCAAATAGGAAGCCATGCTCACCCAGTTCCTTTGTGAGAACTGAGACATCTTCGCACGGAAGCCATCTGACATGCCAGGTGTACCCAGGGGACTGGCTGAGCACCGTTTGAGAGTTGATTTGAAAGCCAAACCTGTTAAGGAGCATCTCCACCGTTCTGCCGCGGAGAAGAGGAAGGTGGTTGGTGAGGAAGTAGCTCGGCTCCTGGCAGCTGAGTTTATACGCGAGATATACCACTCCGAGTGGCTCGCCAACGTCGTCATGGTCCCCAAGAAGGACAAGTCACTCCATATGTGTATGGATTTCAAACATATCCATCGGGCATGTCTGAAAGATCATTTTCCGCTCCCTCGCATCGATCAAATAGTTGACTCGACTGCGGGATGCGAGCGTATGTCTTTTCTTGATGCATACTCTGGGTACCATCAAATCTGACTGTTTGGGCCAGATGAAATAAAAACTGCCTTCATCACCCCTTTCGGGTGTTTCTGCTATGTCACCATGCCATTCGGTCTCAGAAATGATGATGCTACTTTCATGCGCATGATCCAGAAGTGTTTGCTCACTCAGATCAGTCGGAACATCGAGGCCTACATGGATGACATCGTGGTCAAGTCGCGCAAAGATTCCGACCTGCTGACTGACCTTGCCGAAACCTTTGCCAACTTACGGAGGTATGACATCAAGTAGAATCTGTCCAAGTGCACCTTCGGAGTGCCTGGAGGCAAGTTACTCGGTTTTCTCATTTCCGAACAAGGAATATATGCCACTCCCGAGAAAATCAGTCCAGTTGTCCGAATGAAGCGCCCTGAGCACGTGCATGATGTCCATAACCTCACAGGCTGTCTTGCAGCTTTGAGTCGGTTCATTTCTCGTCTCGAAGAAAAGGCATTACCTTTTATACCGACTGATGAAGAAATCTGATACGTTCGAGTGGACTTCCGAAGCAGAAGTAGCGTTTGTTGAGCTCAAAGCCCTGCTCTCCACCCAGCCGGTGCTTGCTGCCCCGAACAACAAAGAACCTCTACACTTTTCGAAAACGCTGCTTCTGCTTCGGGAGTGCATGTCAGTCGGTGGAACCTGTCTCACGTAAGAGTACGTGTAAGGTCGGTCCGGGCCGCTTCATCCCACAATGCCGCCGAATCAAGATAAGACTAGTAACGGTAAGCAAATTGAACAAATCGTCGCCCACAACTACTTTGTGTTCTACTCGTGCATAGAATCTACGCATAAACCTGGCTCATGATGCCACTGTTGGGGAACGTAGCAGAAATTTAAAATTTTCTACGTATCACCAAGATGAATCTATGGAGTCATCTAGCAATGAGAGAGAGGGGAGTGCATCTACATACCCTTGTAGATCGCGCGCGGAAGCGTTCAAGAGAACGGGGTTGATGGAGTCGTACTCGTCGTGATCCAAATCTCCGATGATCCTAGCGCCGAACGGACGGCACCTCCGCGTTCAACACACGTACGGAGCGGGGACGTCTCCTCCTTCTTGATCCAGCAAGGGGGGAGAAGAAGTTGATGGAGATCCAGCAGCATGACGGCGTGGTGGTGGAAGTAGCGGGATCCCGGAAGGCTTCGCCAAGCGCAAGCCGGGAGGAAGATGTGTCACGGGAGGGAGGCGCCAGGGCTTGGGGTGCTGCTCCCATGCGCCTCCCCACTATATATAGGGGTGGAGGGGGCTGGTTTCTTGCCCTCCAAGTCCATTGGGGCGTTGGCAAAGGTGGGGGGAAGAAATCCCATCATTTCCCTTCCCCACCGATTGTTATCCCCCCTTTTAGGGATCTTGATCTTATCCCTTCGGGATATGATCTTATTCCTTCTAAGGTGGGATCTTGGTGCGCCTTGACCAGGGGTGTGGGGCCTTGCCCCCACTACCCACGTTCATGTGGGTCCCCCCATGCAGGTGGGCCCCACTTCGGAACCTTCTAGAACCTTCCCGGTACAATACCGAAAAATCCCGAACATTTTCCGGTGGCCAAAATAGGACTTCCCATATATAAATCTTTACCTCCGGACCATTCCGGAACTCCTCGTGACGTCCGGGATCTCATCTGGGACTCCGAACAACTTTCGGTTAACCGCATACTAATATCTCTACAACTCTAGTGTCACCGAACCTTAAGTGTGTAGACCCTACGGGTTCGGGAGACATGCAGACATGACCGAGACGACTCTCCGGTCAATAACCAACAGCGGGATCTGGATACCCATGTTGGCTCCCACATGTTCCACGATGATCTCATCGGATGAACCACGATGTCGAGGATTCAATCAATCCCGTATACAATTCCCTTTGTCAATCGGTACGTTACTTGCCCGAGATTCGATCGTCGGTATCCCAATACCTTGTTCAATCTCGTTACCGGCAAGTCACTTTACTCATACCGTAACGCATGATCCCGTGGCTAACTCCTTCGTCACATTGAGCTCATTATGATGATGCATTACCGAGTGGGCCTAGAGATACCTCTCCGTCATACGGAGTGACAAATCCCAGTCTCGATTCGTGCCAACCCAACAGACACTTTCGGAGATACCTGTAGTGCACCTTTATAGCCACCCAGTTACGTTGTGACGTTTGGTACACCCAAAGAATTCCTACGGTATCCGGGAGTTGCACAATCTCATGGTCTAAGGAAATGATACTTGACATTAGAAAAGCTCTAGCAAACGAACTACACGATCTTGTGCTATGCTTAGGATTGGGTCTTGTCCATCACATCATTCTCCTAATGATGTGATCCCGTTATCAATGACATCCAATGTCCATGGTCAGGAAACCATAACCATTTATTGATCAACGAGCTAGTCAACTAGAGGCTTACTAGGGACATGTTGTGGTCTATGTATTCACACATGTATTACGGTTTCCAGTTAATACAATTATAGCATGAACAACAAACAATTATCATGAACAAGGAAATACAATAATAACCATTTTATTATTGCCTCTAGGGCATATTTCCAACAGTCTCCCACTTGCACTAGAGTCAATAATCTAGTTCACATCACCATGTGATTAACACTCAAAGTTCACATCGCCATGTGACTAATACCCAAGAGTTTACTAGAGTCAATAATCTAGTTCGCATCACCATGTGATTAACACTCAATGAGTTCTAGGGTTTGATCATGTTATGCTTACGAGAGAGGTTTTAGTCAACGGGTCTGCAACATTCAGATCCGTGTGTGCTTTACAAATCTCTATGTCATCTTGTAGATGCAGCTACCACGCGCTACTAGGAGCTATTCCAAATAACTGCTCTACTATACGAATCCGGTTCATTACTCAGAGTCATCCGGATTAGTGTCAAAGTTTGCATCGACGTAACCCTTTACGACGAACCCCCTTTCCACCTCCAGAATCGAGAAAATTCCTTAGTCCACTAGATACTAAGGATAAGTTCGACCGCTGTCATGTGATCCCTTCCTGGATCACTATTGTACCCCTTGACTAACTCATGGCAAGGCACACTTCAGGTGCGGTACACATCATAGCATATTGTAGAGCCTACGTCTAAAGCATAGGGGACGACCTTCATCCTTTCTCTTTCTTCTGCCGTGGTCAGGTCTTGAGTCTTACTCAATACTCACACCTTGTAACACAGCCAAGAACTCCTTCTTTGCTGATCTATTTTGAACTCCTTCAAAATCTTGTCACGGTATGTATTCATTTGAAAGTACTATTAAGCGTTTTTTGATCTATCCTTATAGATCTTGATGCTCAATGTTCAAGTAGCTTAATCCAGGTTTTCCATTAAAAACACTTTTCAAATAACCCTGGATGCTTTCCAGAAATTCTACATCATTTCTGATCAACAATATGTTAACAACATATACTCATCAAAAATTCTATAGTGCTCCCACTCACTTCTTTGGAAATACAAGTTTCTCATGAACTTTGTATAAACCCAAAATCTTTGATCATCTCATCAAAGCGTTCATTCCAACTCCAAAATGCTTACTCCAATCCTTAGAAGGATTGCTGGAGCTTTGCATACTTGTTAGCATCTTTCAGGATTGACAAAACCTTCTGGTTGTATCACATACAACCTTTCCTCAAGAAAATCGTCGAGGAAACAATGTTTTGACATCCTATCTGCAAGATTTCATAAATAATGCAGTAACTGCTAATATAATTCTAACAGACTCTTAGCATCGCTATGAGTGAGAAAGTCTCATCGCAGTCAATTCCTTGAACTTGATGGAAAACATCTTAACGACAAGTCGAGCTTTCTTAATGGTGACACTTACCATCATTGTCTGTCTTCCCTTTAAAATCCATCTGTACCCAACATCCTTACGACCATCAAGTAGTTCTTTCAAAGTCTATACTTTGTTTTCATACATGGATCCTCTCAGATTTTATGGCATCGAGCCATTCGTCGGAATCCGGGCCCACCATCGCTTCTCCATAGCTCGTAGGTTCATTGTTGTCTAGCAACATGACTTCCAAGACAGGATTACGTACCACTCTGAAGTAGTACGCATCCTTGTCGTCCTATGAGGTTTGGTAGTGACTTGATCTGAAGTTTCATGATCACTATCATAAGCTTCCACTTCAATTGGTGTAGGTGCCACAGGAACAACTTCCTGCGCCCTGCTACACACTAGTTGAAGTGACGGTTCAATGACCTCATCAAGTCTCCACCATCCTCCCACTTAATTCTTTCGAGAGAAACTTTTCCTCGAGAAAGGACCCGTTTCTAGAAACAATCACTTTTGCTTCCAGATCTGAAATAGGAGGTATACCCAACTGTTTTGGGTATTCTATGAAGATGCATTTATCCGCTTTGGGTTCGAGCTTATCAGCCTGAAACTTTTTCACATAAGCGTCGCAGCCCCAAACTTTTAAGAAACGACAGCTTAGGTTTCTCTAAACCATAGTTCATACGGTGTCGTCTCAACGGAATTGCGTGGTGCCCTATTTAAAGTGAATGCGGTTGTCTCTAATGCCTAACCCATAAACGATAGTTGTAATTCGATAAGAGACATCATGGTATGCACCATATCCAATAGGGTGCAGTTATGATGTTCGGACACACCATCACAATATGGTGTTCCAGGCGGTATTAGTCATGAAACAATTTCCACAATTTCTTAATTGTGTGCCAAACTCGTAACTCAGATATTCATCTCTATGATCATATCACAGACATTTTATCCTCTTGTCACGACGATCTTCAACTTCACTCTGAAATTACTTGAACCTTTCAATAATTCAGACTTGTGTTTCATCAAGTAAATATTCTCAGCATCTACTCAAATCATCTGTGAAGTAAGAACATAACGATATCCACTGCGTGCCTCAGCACTCATTGGACTGCACACATCAAATGTATTACTTCCAACAAGTTGCTCTCTTGTTCCATCTTACTGAAAACGAGGCCTTTCAGTCATCTTGCCCATGTGGTATGATTTGCATGTCTCAAGTGATTCAAAATCAAGTGAGTCCAAATGCTCCATCTGTATGGACTTTCTTCATGAATATATACTAATAGACATGGTTCGCATGTCTCAATCTTTTCAAAAACGAGTGAGTCCAAAGATCCATCAACATGGAGCTTCTTCATGCGTTTTATACCAATATGACTCAAGTGGCAGTGCCACAAGTATGTGGTAATATCATTACTATCTTATATGTTTTGGCATGAACATGTGTATCACTACGATCGAGATTCAATAAACCATTCATTTTAGGTGCAAGACCATTGAAGGTATTATTCAAATAGACAGAGTAACCATTATTCTCCTTTAATGAATAACCGTATTGCGATAAACATAATCCAATCATGTCTATGCTCAACGCAAACACCAAATAATAATTATTCAGGTTTAACCCCAATCTCGATGGTAGAGGGAGCATGTGATGCTTGATCACATCAACCTTGGAAACACTTCCAACACATATCGTCATCTCACCTTTAGCTAGTCTCCGTTTATTCCACAGCTTTTATTTCGAGTTACTAACACTTAGCAACCGAACCGGTATCTAATACCCTAGTGCTACTAGGAGTACTAGTAAAGTACACATTAATATAATGTATATCCAATATACTTCTGTCGACCTTGCCAGCCTTCTCATCTACGAAGTATCTAGGGTAGTTCTGCTTCAGTGACTGTTCCCCTCATTTCAAAAGCACTTAGTCTCGGGTTTGGGTTCAACCTTGGGTTTCTTCACTAGAGCAGCAACTGTTGCCGTTTCATGAAGTATCCCTTCTTGCCCTTCCCTTCTAGAAACTAGTGGTTTTACTAACCATCAACAATTGACGCTCCTTCTTGATTTCTACTTTCGTGGTGTCAAACATCGCGAGTTGCTCAAGGATCATCATGTCTATCCCTGATATGTTATAGTTCATCACGAAGCTCTAATAGCTTGGTGGCAGTGACTATGGAGAACCATCACTATCTCATCTGGAAGATTAACTCCCACTCGATTCAAGTGATTGTAGTACTCAGACAATCTGAGCACATGCTCAACGATTGAGCTTTTCTCCCTTAGTTTGCAGGCTTAAGAAACTTGTCAGAGGTCTCATACCTCTTGACGTGGGCATTAGTCTGAAATCCCAATTTCAGTCTTTGGAACATCTCATATGTTCTGCGACGTTTCAAAACCGTCTTTGGTGCCACAATTTTAAACCGTTAGCATCACACACTGAACTATCACGTAGTCATCAAAACGTGTATGTCAGATGTTTCGTAACATCTATAGACAACGCTCGAGGTTCAACACACCGAGTGGTGCATTAAGGACATAAGCCTTCTGTGCAGCAATGAGGACAATCCTCAGTTTACGGACCCAGTCCGCATAATTGCTACTATCAACTTTCAACTAAATTTTCTCTAGGAACATATCTTAGTAGAACTAAAGCGTAAGCTACGACATTATTTGCAAAGACCTTTTGACTATGTTCATGATAATTAAGTTCATCTGATTATTTAATGAACTCCCACTTAGATAGACATCCCTCTAGTCATCTAAGTGATACATGATCCGAATCGACTAGGCCGTGTCCGATGATCACGTGAGACGGACTAGTCATCATCGGTGAACATCTCCATGTTGATCGTATCTACTATACGACTCATGTTCGACCTTTCGGTCTCTTGTGTTTCGAGGCCATGTCTGTACATGCTAGGCTCGTCAAGTCAACCTAAGTGTTTTGCTTGTGTTCCGAGGCCATGTCTGTACATGCTAGGCTCGTCAACACCCGTTGTATGCGAACATTAGAATCTATCACACCCGATCATCACGTGGTGCTTCGAAACAACGAACCTTCGCAACGGTGCACAGTTAGGGGGAACACATCTCTTGAAATTTTAGTGAGGGATCATCTTATTTATGCTACCGTCGTTCTAAGCAAATAAGATGTAAACATGACAAACATCACATGCAAATCATAAAGTGACATGATATGGCCAATATCATCTTGCGCCTTTTGATCTCCATCTTCGAGGCGCGGCATGATCACCTTCGTCACCGTCATGACACCATGATCTCCATCATCATGATCTCCATCATCGTGTCTTCATGAAGTTGTCTCTCCAACTATTACTTCTACTACTATGGCTAACGGTTAGCAATAAAGTAAAGTAATTACATGGCGTTTTTCATTGACACGCAGGTCATACAATAAATTAAGACAACTCCTATGGCTCCTGCCGGTTGTCATACTCATCGACATGCAAGTCGTGATTCCTATTACAAGAACATGATCAATCTCATACATCACATCCTTTTGGCCATATCACATCACGTAGCATACCCTGCAAAAACAAGTTAGACGTCCTCTAATTGCTGTTGCATGTTTTACGTGGCTGCTATGGGTTTCTAGCAAGAACGTTTCTTACCTACGCAAAAGCCACAACGGTGATATGCCAATTGCTATTTACCCTTCATAAGGACCCTTTTCATCGAATCCGATCCGACTAAAGTGGGAGAGACAGACACCCGCTAGCCACCTTATGCATCAAGTACATGTCAGTCGGTGGAACCTGTCTCACGTAAGAGTACGTGTAAGGTCGATCCGGGCCATTTCATCCCACAATGCCGCCGAATCAAGATAAGACTAGTAACGGTAAGCAAATTGAACAAATCGTCACCCACAACTACTTTGTGTTCTACTCGTGCATAGAATCTACGCATAAACCTGGCTCATGATGCCACTGTTGGGGAACGTAGCAGAAATTTAAAATTTTCTATGTATCACCAAGATCAATCTATGGAGTCATCTAGCAACAAGAGAGAGGGGAGTGCATCTACATACCCTTGTAGATCGCGCGCGGAAGCGTTCAAGAGAACGGCGTTGATGGAGTCGTACTCGTCGTGATCCAAATCACCGATGATCCTAGCGCCGAACGGACGGCACCTCCGCGTTCAACACACGTACGGAGCAGGGACGTCTCCTCCTTCTTGATCCAGCAAGGGGGGAGGAGAAGTTGATGGAGATCTAGCAGCACGACGGCGTGGTGGTGGAAGTAGCGGGATCCCGGCAGGGCTTCGCCAAGTGCAAGCGGGGAGGAAGAGGTGTCACGGGAGGGAGGGAGGCGCCAGGGCTTGGGGTGCTGCTCCCATGCGCCTCCCCACTATATATAGGGGTGGAGGGGGCTGGTTTCTTGCCCTCCAAGTCCATTGGGGCGTTGGCAAAGATGGGGGAAAGAAATCCCATCATTTCCCTTCCCCACCGATTGTTATCCCCCCTTTTAGGGATCTTGATCTTATCCCTTCGGGATATGATCTTATTCCTTCTAAGGTGGGATCTTGGTGCGCCTTGACCAGGGGTGTGGGGCCTTGCCCCCACTACCCACGTTCATGTGGGTCCCCCCATGCAGGTGGGCCCCACTTCGGAACCTTCTAGAACCTTACCGGTACAATACCGAAAAATCCCGAACATTTTCTGGTGGCCAAAATAGGACTTCCCATATATAAATCTTTACCTCCGGACCATTCCGGAACTTCTCGTGACGTCCGGGATCTCATCTGGGACTCCGAACAACTTTCGGTTAACCGCATACTAATATCTGTACAACTCTAGTGTCACCGAACCTTAAGTGTGTAGACCCTACGGGTTCGGGAGACATGCAGACATGACCGAGACGACTCTCGGGTCAATAACCAACAGCGGGATCTGGATACCCATGTTGGCTCCCACATGTTCCACGATGATCTCATCGGATGAACCACGATGTCGAGGATTCAATCAATCCCGTATACAATTCCCTTTGTCAATCGGTACATTACTTGCCCGAGATTCGATCGTCGGTATCCCAATAACTTGTTAAATCTCGTTACCGGCAAGTCACTTTACTCATACCGTAACGCATGATCCCGTGGCTAACTCCTTAGTCACATTGAGCTCATTATGATGATGCATTACCGAGTGGGCCCAGAGATACCTCTCCGTCATACGGAGTGACAAATCCCAGTCTCGATTCGTGCCAACCCAACAGACACTTTCGGAGATACCTGTAGTGCACCTTTATAGCCACCCAGTTACGTTGTGACGTTTGGTACACCCAAAGAATTCCTACGGTATCCGGGAGTTGCACAATCTCATGGTCTAAGGAAATGATACTTGACATTAGAAAAGCTCTAGCAAACGAACTACACGATCTTGTGCTATGCTTAGGATTGGGTCTTGTCCATCACATCATTCTCCTAATGATGTGATCCCGTTATCAATGACACCCAATTTCCATGGTCAGGAAACCATAACCATCTATTGATGAATGAGCTAGTCAACTAGAGGCTTACTAGGGACATGTTGTGGTCTATGTATTCACACATGTATTACGGTTTCCAGTTAATACAATTATAGCATGAACAACAGACAATTATCATGAACAAGGAAATACAATAATAACCATTTTATTATTGCCTCTAGGGCATATTTCCAACAATTAATGCATATAAAATGTCCAAAATAGATAATATAATAGCATGGAACTATCAAAAATTATAGATACGTTGGAGACGTATCAAGCATCCCCAAGCTTAATTCCTTCTCATCTACGAAGTATCTAGGGTAGTTCTGCTTCAGTGACTGTTCCCCTCATTTCAAAAGCACTTAGTCTCGGGTTTGGGTTCAACCTTGGGTTTCTTCACTAGAGCAGCAACTGATTTGCCGTTTCATGAAGTATCCCTTCTTGCCCTTCCCTTCTAGAAACTAGTGGTTTTACTAACCATCAACAATTGACGCTCCTTCTTGATTTCTACTTTCGTGGTGTCAAACATCGCGAGTTGCTCAAGGATCATCATGTCTATCCCTGATATGTTATAGTTCATCACGAAGCTCTAATAGCTTGGTGGCAGTGACTATGGAGAACCATCACTATCTCATCTGGAAGATTAACTCCCACTCGATTCAAGTGATTGTAGTACTCAGACAATCTGAGCACATGCTCAACGATTGAGCTTTTCTCCCTTAGTTTGCAGGCTTAAGAAACTTGTCAGAGGTCTCATACCTCTTGACGTGGGCATTAGTCTGAAATCCCAATTTCAGTCTTTGGAACATCTCATATGTTCCGCGACGTTTCAAAACCGTCTTTGGTGCCACAATTTTAAACCGTTAGCATCACACACTGAACTATCACGTAGTCATCAAAACGTGTATGTCAGATGTTTCGTAACATCTATAGACGACGCTCGAGGTTCAACACACCGAGCGGTGCATTAAGGACATAAGCCTTCTGTGCAGCAATGAGGACAATCCTCAGTTTACGGACCCAGTCCGCATAATTGCTACTATCAACTTTCAACTAAATTTTCTCTAGGAACATATCTTAGTAGAACTAAAGCGTAAGCTACGACATTATTTGCAAAGACCTTTTGACTATGTTCATGATAATTAAGTTCATCTGATTATTTAATGAACTCCCACTTAGATAGACATCCCTCTAGTCATCTAAGTGATACATGATCCGAATCGACTAGGCCGTGTCCGATGATCACGTGAGACGGACTAGTCATCATCGGTGAACATCTCCATGTTGATCGTATCTACTATACGACTCATGTTCGACCTTTCGGTCTCTTGTGTTTCGAGGCCATGTCTGTACATGCTAGGCTCGTCAAGTCAACCTAAGTGTTTTGCTTGTGTTCCGAGGCCATGTCTGTACATGCTAGGCTCGTCAACACCCGTTGTATGCGAACATTAGAATCTATCACACCCGATCATCACGTGGTGCTTCGAAACAACGAACCTTCGCAACGGTGCACAGTTAGGGGGAACACATCTCTTGAAATTTTAGTGAGGGATCATCTTATTTATGCTACCGTCGTTCTAAGCAAATAAGATGTAAACATGACAAACATCACATGCAAATCATAAAGTGACATGATATGGCCAATATCATCTTGCGCCTTTTGATCTCCATCTTCGAGGCGCGGCATGATCACCTTCGTCACCGTCATGACACCATGATCTCCATCATCATGATCTCCATCATCGTGTCTTCATGAAGTTGTCTCTCCAACTATTACTTCTACTACTATGGCTAACGGTTAGCAATAAAGTAAAGTAATTACATGGCGTTTTTCATTGACACGCAGGTCATACAATAAATTAAGACAACTCCTATGGCTCCTGCCGGTTGTCATACTCATCGACATGCAAGTCGTGATTCCTATTACAAGAACATGATCAATCTCATACATCACATCCTTTTGGCCATATCACATCACGTAGCATACCCTGCAAAAACAAGTTAGACGTCCTCTAATTGCTGTTGCATGTTTTACGTGGCTGCTATGGGTTTCTAGCAAGAACGTTTCTTACCTACGCAAAAGCCACAACGGTGATATGCCAATTGCTATTTACCCTTCATAAGGACCCTTTTCATCGAATCCGATCCGACTAAAGTGGGAGAGACAGACACCCGCTAGCCACCTTATGCATCAAGTGCATGTCAGTCGGTGGAACCTGTCTCACGTAAGAGTACGTGTAAGGTCGATCCGGGCCATTTCATCCCACAATGCCGCCGAATCAAGATAAGACTAGTAACGGTAAGCAAATTGAACAAATCGTCACCCACAACTACTTTGTGTTCTACTCGTGCATAGAATCTACGCATAAACCTGGCTCATGATGCCACTGTTGGGGAACGTAGCAGAAATTTAAAATTTTCTATGTATCACCAAGATCAATCTATGGAGTCATCTAGCAACGAGAGAGAGGGGAGTGCATCTACATACCCTTGTAGATCGCGCGCGGCAGCGTTCAAGAGAACGGCGTTGATGGAGTCGTACTCGTCGTGATCCAAATCACCGATGATCCTAGCGCCGAACGGACGGCACCTCCGCGTTCAACACACGTACGGAGCAGGGACGTCTCCTCCTTCTTGATCCAGCGAGGGGGGAGGAGAAGTTGATGGAGATCTAGCAGCACGACGGCGTGGTGGTGGAAGTAGCGGGATCCCGGCAGGGCTTCGCCAAGTGCAAGCGGGGAGGAAGAGGTGTCACGGGAGGGAGGGAGGCGCCAGGGCTTGGGGTGCTGCTCCCATGCGCCTCCCCACTATATATAGGGGTGGAGGGGGCTGGTTTCTTGCCCTCCAAGTCCATTGGGGCGTTGGCAAAGATGGGGGAAAGAAATCCCATCATTTCCCTTCCCCACCGATTGTTATCCCCCCTTTTAGGGATCTTGATCTTATCCCTTCGGGATATGATCTTATTCCTTCTAAGGTGGGATCTTGGTGCGCCTTGACCAGGGGTGTGGGGCCTTGCCCCCACTACCCACGTTCATGTGGGTCCCCCCATGCAGGTGGGCCCCACTTCGGAACCTTCTAGAACCTTACCGGTACAATACCGAAAAATCCCGAACATTTTCTGGTGGCCAAAATAGGACTTCCCATATATAAATCTTTACCTCCGGACCATTCCGGAACTTCTCGTGACGTCCGGGATCTCATCTGGGACTCCGAACAACTTTCGGTTAACCGCATACTAATATCTGTACAACTCTAGTGTCACCGAACCTTAAGTGTGTAGACCCTACGGGTTCGGGAGACATGCAGACATGACCGAGACGACTCTCGGGTCAATAACCAACAGCGGGATCTGGATACCCATGTTGGCTCCCACATGTTCCACGATGATCTCATCGGATGAACCACGATGTCGAGGATTCAATCAATCCCGTATACAATTCCCTTTGTCAATCGGTACATTACTTGCCCGAGATTCGATCGTCGGTATCCCAATAACTTGTTAAATCTCGTTACCGGCAAGTCACTTTACTCATACCGTAACGCATGATCCCGTGGCTAACTCCTTAGTCACATTGAGCTCATTATGATGATGCATTACCGAGTGGGCCCAGAGATACCTCTCCGTCATACGGAGTGACAAATCCCAGTCTCGATTCGTGCCAACCCAACAGACACTTTCGGAGATACCTGTAGTGCACCTTTATAGCCACCCAGTTACGTTGTGACGTTTGGTACACCCAAAGAATTCCTACGGTATCCGGGAGTTGCACAATCTCATGGTCTAAGGAAATGATACTTGACATTAGAAAAGCTCTAGCAAACGAACTACACGATCTTGTGCTATGCTTAGGATTGGGTCTTGTCCATCACATCATTCTCCTAATGATGTGATCCCGTTATCAATGACACCCAATTTCCATGGTCAGGAAACCATAACCATCTATTGATGAATGAGCTAGTCAACTAGAGGCTTACTAGGGACATGTTGTGGTCTATGTATTCACACATGTATTACGGTTTCCAGTTAATACAATTATAGCATGAACAACAGACAATTATCATGAACAAGGAAATACAATAATAACCATTTTATTATTGCCTCTAGGGCATATTTCCAACAATTAATGCATATAAAATGTCCAAAATAGATAATATAATAGCATGGAACTATCAAAAATTATAGATACGTTGGAGACGTATCAAGCATCCCCAAGCTTAATTCCTGCTCGTCCTCGACTAGGTAAATGATAAAAAGAGAATTTTTGATGTGGAATGCTACCTAACATATTTATCCATGCAATTTTTATTTATTGTGGCATGAATGTTTAGATCCATAAGATTCAAAACAAAAGTTTAATATTGACATAAAAACAATAGTACTTCAAGCATACTAATAAGGCAATCATGTCTTCTCAAAATAACATGGCCAAAGAAGGTTATCCCTACAAAATCATATAGTCTGGCTATGCTGCATCTTCATCAAACAAAATATTCAAATCATGCACAACCCCAATGACAAGCCAAGCAATTGTTTCATACTTTTGATGTTCTCAAACCTATTCAACTTTCACGCAATACATGAGCGTGAGCCATGGACATAGCACTATAGGTGGAATAGAATATGGTGGTTGTGGAGAAGACAAAAAGAAGGAGATAGTCTCACATCAACTAGGCGTATTAACGGGCTATGGAGATGACCATCAATAGATATCAATGTGAGTGAGTAGGGATTTCCACGCAACGGATGCACTAGAGCTATAAGTGTATGAAAGCTCAAAAGAAACTAAGTGGGTGTGCGTCCAACTCGCTTGATCACGAAGACCTAGGGCAATTTGAGGAAGCCCATCATTGGATTATACAAGCCAAGTTCTGTAATGAAAAATTCCCACTAGTATATAAAAGTGACAACATCGAAGACTCTCTATCATGAAGATCATGGTGCTACTTTGAAGCACAAGTGTGGTACAAGGAGAGTAACATTGCCCCTTCTATCTTTTCTCTCATTTTTTTGGGCCTTATCTCTTTTTTTGGCCTCTTTTTTTTGTCTGGAGGCTCATCCCGACTTGTGGGGGAATCATAGTCTCCATCATCCTTTCCTCACATGGGGACAATGCTCTAATAATGAAGATCATCACACTTTTATTTACTTACAACTCAAGAATTACAACTCGATACTTAGAACAAAATATGACTCTATATGAATGCCTCCGGCGGTGTACCAGGATGTGCAATGAATCAAGAGTGACATGTATGAAAGAATTATGAACAGTGGCTTTGCCACAAATACGATGTCAACTACATGATCATGCAAAGCAATATGACAATGATGAAGTGTGTCATAATAAACGGAGCGGTGGAAAGTTGCATGGCAATATATCTCGGAATGGCTATGGAAATGCCATAATAGGTAGGTATGGTGGCTGTTCTGAGGAAGGTATATGGTGGGTGTATGGTACCGGTGAAACTTGCGTGGTACTAGAGAGGCTAGCAATGGTGGAAGGGTGAGAGTGCATATAATCCATGGACTCAACATTAGTCATAAAGAACTCACATACTTATTGCAAAAATCTAGTTATCTAAACGAAGTACTACACGCATGCTCCTAGATCGCTCGTCCCCGACCTCCACTCATAAGGAAGACAATAAATAAATAAATTATGCTCCAAGTTCGTTACATAACGGTTCACCATACGTGCATGCTACGGGAATCACAAACTTCAACACAAGTATTTCTACAATCAACAATTACTCACTAGCATGACTCTAATATCACTATCCTCATATCTCAAAACAATCATAAGGAATCAAACTTCTCATAGTATTCAATGCACTTTATATGAAAGTTTTTATTATATCCCTCTTGGATGCCAATCATAATAGGACTAAATTCATAACCTAAGAAAATTACCATGATGTTTAGATACTCTCAAAATGATATAAGTGAAGCATGAGAGTTCAACAATTTCTTCAAAATAAAACTATCACCGTGCTCTAAAAAGATATAAGTGAAGCACTAGAGCAAATGACAAACTACTCCAAAAGATATAAGTGAAGATCAATGAGTAGTCGAATAATTATGTAACTATGCGAAGACTCCTTCTCATAAATAAAATTTCAGATCTTTAGTACTTTATTCAAACAGCAAGCAAAACAAAATAAAATGACATTGCAAGGATAGCACATATCATGTGAAGAAGCAAAAACTTAGGCTCAACCAAAACTGACCGATAGTTGTTGAAGAAGAAAGGTGGGAGATGCCTACTGGGGCATCCCCAAGCTTAGATGCTTGAGACTTCTTGAAATATTAACTAGGGATGCCTTGGGCATCCCCAAGCTTTAGCTTTTGTGTCTCCTTAATTCCCTTTATATCATGGTTTCCCTAAATCTTAAAAACTTCATGCACACAAAACTAAACAAGTGCTTGTGAGAAAAGTTAGTATAAATCAAATGCAAAACCTTATCATTCTCTACTGTAGCAAATCACTAAAATTATAATTTGACATTGCATACTAAATACCTCTGAAATACTCCTATCCTCAAATAGAATCGTTAAACACGCAAACATATGCAAACAATTCAAACATAACAGAAATGTGTCTAAACAGAACAGTCTGTAAAGAATGCAAGAGGAATCATACTTCCCTAACTCCAAAAATTCTGAAAAATTACCACACTGTAGAAAATTTATTGTTACTCATTATTTCAAAATTTCAAGATTTTATCATGTTCTGACTATCCAGAAGAATTCAGACAATGATAGAAAACTTTCTGTTTTCAAAATAGCAACATATAGACTTGTAAAATAAGCATGGTAAAGGCTATACTTGACCTTTTTATTGAACTAAAAGATGGAAAACATTATGCTAAATAGCAGCAAGAAAATCAAACTAACATAAAATGACGCTCCAAGCAAAACTCATATCATGTGATGAATAAAAATATAGCTCCAAGTAAGGTTACCGATGATGTTGGAGACGAAAGAGGGGATGCCTTTCGGGGCATCCCCAAGCTTAGTTGTTTGGATCTTCCTTGAATATTACCTTGGGGTGCCTTGGGCATCCCCAAGCCTAGAGTCTTGCCACTCCTTATTCTCCTCATATCGATATCTCACCCAAAACTTGAAAACTTCAATCGCACAAAACTTAACGGAACTTCGTGAGATGGGTTAGTATGATGAAGACAAATCATTCACTTTGGTACTGTCAAGACAAGATTCAAAATTGTTCTCACACAATGCCTACTGTACCATATCATTTCTAAAATTTATATTGACCAATATAAGCCATAGAAACTAGAAAACAAGCAAACTATGCATTGAAAATAGAATCTGTCAAAAACAGAACAGTCTGTAATGATCTGAATAACAACCATACTTATGTTACTCCAAAAATGCTGAAAAATTAGGACAACGTAGGAAGTTTGTATATCAATCAACTGTAATAAATTCAGAATTTTTTGACGCTCGAGTAATTTTAAACAATTCTGTCACTTGGCACAAAAGTTTCTGTTTTTCAGCAAGATCAAATCAACTATCACCATAGACCACCCCAAAGGTCTTACTTGGCACTTTATTGAAAAAAGCTATAAAACATGATTACTACAGTAGCTTAATCATGTAGACACACCAAAACAGTAGGGGTAAATATTGGGTTGTCTCCCAACAAGCGCTTTTCTTTAATGGCTTTTTAGCTAGGCAAGATGATGTCAATGATGCTTGTCGGTGTCAAAACCGGCGGATCTCGGGTAGGGGGTCCCGAACTGTGCGTCTAAGGTCGATGGTAACAGGAGACGGGGGACACAATGTTTACCCAGGTTCGGGCCCTCTCTATGGAGGTAATACCCTACTTCCTGCTTGATTGATCTTGATGAATATGAATCTTACAAGAGTTGATCTACCACGAGATCGTAATGGCTAAAACCCTAGAAGTCTAGCCTGTATGACTATGTGTCCTTTTTGTACTAAGCCCTCCGGTTTATATAGACACCGGAGGGGACTAGGGTTACACTAAGTCGGTTACAGAGAAAGGAATCTTCATATTTGGTCGCCAAGCTTGCCTTCCACGCCAAGGAGAGTCCTATCCGGACACGGGAGAAAGTCTTCGGTCTTGTATCTTCACAGCCCATTAGTCCGGCCCATGTCCAATAGGTCGGACGCCCGAGGACCCCTTAGTCCGGGACTCCCTCAGTAGCCCCTGAACCAGGCTTCAATGACAAGGTGTTCAGCGCGCAGATTGTCTTCGGCATTGCAAGGCGGGTTCCCCTTTCCGAATACTCGAAGATAGTCTTCGGACGAACGTGTCCGGATCTGCAACACAAGTATCACAACCGTAGAGAATATAATATTTCACGAGTCCAATCTGCAGGCAACTTTTCATAACGTGACATTACGCTTGCCCGGTCTTTATTTTGATCCGTTTCTGTCCTGTCGTTCCATGTTTCGAGGCGAGGTTTTTATTGGCACGTCTTGTCGAGGCAGAGATCGTGTTCCTTTATCATGGGATTCTCATTAATACGGGCATGGGTAACCCAACCGTTCCATTGGAAAAATCCCTTAGAAATAGGCAGGTTTTCAGGCTTAGGAGGAGGCGCTCGATACCCGTTGCCTTTATAAAGTAGCCAAGGGCCGTCTTTATTTACGCCAAACTTCTCCTCAGCTTCCCCAACCTTGAGTTCTAGCACCCAAGGTTCGACTCCATTGCTTTAAGCTTCCCAGTCATGTCTGGACCCAGCCCGCAGGGCTAATGGGTGGCTTCCTCTGTTGCAGAGGAGGACATTGCGAAGCTTCGAGCAGCCAGATACCTGACTGCGGAGATCCCCCACAGGCTTCCTGCTCAAGGACAGGTTATCACGACTCCCAGATCCGGCGAGAGGGTCGTATTCATCTCTCACTTCCTCCGTGGGTTAGGGTTTGCTCTCAACCCCTTCGTCCGGGAGCTCATGTTTTATTACGGACTAGACTTTCACGATCTAGCCCCAGATTCTTTCCTTCACGTTTCGGCGTTCATCATTACGTGTGAGGCCTTTCTCCGAATTTCCCCACACTTTGGCTTATGGCTCAAGACCTTTAGTGTGAGGCCGAAGGTGGTCGACGGGAAACAGGCGGAGTGCGGCGGCGCCGTAGTGAGCAAGCTTACCAATGCTCTTTGGCCAAAAGGTTCTTTCACCGAAACTTCCAACCAGTGGCAGCGGGAATGGTTCTACATCATAGAACCCCGTGGTACCAAGTGGGCAGTTATACCTGCGTTCCGTTCGGGCCCTCCATTACAGCTGGCATCATGGATTAATAAGGGGCTGGACTGGGGATCAGTTGATGAAGTGCAGACTTTACAGAGCCGCATCCGAGCCCTCCTTGAGAAGGACCTTGATCTTGTCAACGTGATTCAAGTAATGCTAGTCCGTCGAACCCTGCCATGCCAACGTAGGCCTCTCCGCATGTGGGAGTTTAATCCGGAAGGACCACGAACCCTCCTTGAGAAGGACCTCGATCTTGTCAACGTGATTCAAGTAATGCTAGTACGCCGAACCCTGCCATGCCAACGTAGGCCTCTCCGCATGTGGGAGTTTAATCCGGAAGGAGCACGAACCCTCCAACACTTCTTCGGCACTACGCACAAAGGGATGTGGAAGTTGTTTTTCGGGAAACGAAAACAGTGGCCGGACACCACCGAGGACATCGGCCTCGACTGCAATCATCCGGATACCTCGGTAAGCGCTCAACTCCCGAACACATTGTAGTTATGTATGCCGCAATACAATACTGAGTAAAACTAATCGTTTTCCAGGGCTGGATAAAGAAAGCGGAGCGAATCAGGTGTTCGGCCCCCCTCCCCGAAGACTCGGCGGATCCTGTATTAACAAGGATGCTGGCCCCGGCACCATATCAGACGCCTATGAAGGAGGACAAGGCGGAGAGGGGGAGGGCCAGAGGTGGCCTCTATTCAGAAGGTATACCAGACACTATGTCCGGGGGGATCAAAATTCCATTGTCCGACGACAAGGGAGAAGTCAACCTCTCTTCTCCCCATGGTAAGAAAAGGGCCGCCTCTGAAGATTGGGAGGAAAAGGCTCCTAAGCGAGGCAAGAGGCCCCTGTCGGGCGGCTCGGGCTCGGAGGACGACGTCATCGTGCAGTCCCTCAGTGAGGCCAAGCTTTTAGCCAAATCGTAAGTGAACAAGGGTATTTTAAACATATCCCGTTGCCTTCCTGTGACCGAGGTAACATCTAGAATATATTATTTTTTTGCAGCTCAGCACACAATCTTCATCAATCCTCTTCCTCGGGGGACCTTCTCCCAGAGATGATGGAGAGCGAGACGCCTCCACTGATCTCCTCGCCCCAATAGGGCAGACGACTTTGAGGTGTCGTCGCGGAGGGTCTCTCCTGATCAACAAATGGTGCGAGGGATGGTGAAGACACAACCCAAAGGTAATACTTCGGTAGCCCTGAGCCCGGGGGCCAATGATAAAGGCCCCGGACTGTCCGGTTTACAGCCGGAGACGACTCTAGGGGCGGATAAACGGATACCTTCGAAGGGAGGCCGTACTCCTACCGCATCTTCCGGAGGTCCAGAAGCGCCCAATATATTGACGAACATGCTGCAACAGGCGTCCGTCTCGGGGGAGCATCGTACCTTGATGGGTACGGTGGTTGAAAAGGTTATGTCCGTGAAAAGCGGACTGAACAAAGCCTGCGCGAGCCTACTAAGAGGCTTCGAGGTTTGTGCTGAAAAAATCTTTGAGTGTGTTTTATTCACGAACTATGCCTGTGTATAGGTAGTAGCCCCTGAGACTCTGATTGGCCTCCCAAGGGGACGATCAGAGGATCAATAAGATCAGCCTAGGAAATAATATGATAAATTGAAGCACAGGCTGTCACTTCCCTGGCGTCCGCCCGGACTACAGAAGTTGCCGATCTGGAGGGGAAGCTTGATGTGGCGGAAGATGACCTTACGCTTATCAGCAGGCGTCTTGACGAGTCGCAAGGTATGTGTTTGGGGCAGTCCTTACAAGCACATGCCTGGTAATATAAGCATAACGCGAAATATTGTATACTGAAATATGCATGACTGCAGATGGTGCCACTGCGGTCGAGATCCTTCGGCCTGAGCTTGCCCGGGCCAAGGAGCAGGTCCGGATTGGTAATGCGGCTGCCGAGAGGGCAGCTGCCGAGCTAAAGGCCGAACAGACAGCGCGGCGCCAATGCAAGGAGAGAATATCCACGATGGCACGTGAGTTAAAGGGTGCCACTGGCCACTGTGAGATCCTCGAGAAGGATAATAAAGCGAAAATGGCTGATCTTGACAAGGCCTTGCGAGAGGCGAAAGAAGCACGGTCCGAGTCTAGAGCGGCCCGGGAGGAGATCCGACAAGCTGGGGAGATCGCGGCTGGGAAGCCATTTTTATTGCAAACTAAGTTCGGCGATCCGAATTATGCTCCACTTAATAAAGTGTGGAGTTCTCCAAACGAATTGTTGGACTTGCCGAAGAGTGCTTCCGATGCGGTGCAGTTTTACCAAGCGCAAGAAGGTTATGCGACGGAGAAGCTTTTTTGGTCGCAGTTCGGTGCGTCAAAATGCCCACTGTTGCTGAACAAACAGATGACCCAATGGGCCGAACTCCATAGACTATCCGGTTCTGCCATGAAGGACGATGTGGCCGGGCTGTGGCCGAACGAGCCAATTCTGGATAGTTATTTTGGTTTGGTGCGGCGACTTGCTGATGCGATGCCGCGTATCGACATCGTTAAGCAGTCGGCGTGCATTGAAGGTGCACGGATGGCTTTTGCCCGTGTCAAGACATACTGGGCGAAGATGAAGGCCACAGATGTTGCCGCGAAGGGTCCACCCAAAGGCAAGGACCATCATGCACCAGAGCATTATTTTGAGGATGTCCTGGAGGGTGCCCGCTTGATAGAGGGTCAATGCTCGAAAAACTTGTATTCGAGTGAAATGTATGAGTACTTGTAAAAGACAATATTACAATAAGGCTATGTATGTTAATTTCGCCTAAAAACTTGTATTCCTCCTGTGCGGCCATTTTTGTATTAATCTGAAAGTTTTCCAGTCGTCGGCTTCAGCCCCCTCGTATAAAGTACGGGGGTGTTCGGAAAAGCATTTGATCACTCTTAACCCAACGTCTTGGTCCATTAAGGAGGTGTCAATGCGGTGAACTAGGCAATCGGACTATAAGGCGTTAACACTTTCACTTAGCCATAGGAGTTTTATGGGGGGACTACGATATAGCCCCTGGTATGTATACGGCTTATTCCAACATGGTGCGTTACATGTATTACATGAAGAAAAAGGTCCTTCGTATAACATGGAGGGAATCGCGAAAGATTCCGATAAGTCATCGAGTGGTTGACCAGCTCTCGCCGCATCATGACAATCAGTTTTCGGCTTTCTCTACTGAGGTGCTTGACCAGATGAACCGGAAGCACAATCACAGTAGTTCTCCCTTTACTACCCTAGCCAATAGAGCGGAACGTAAGGTAGCAAGCACAGGAGCCGGGCAACCCAACTATTGACCTAAGACATGATTCGGAGATGATGCATATAAGGCCAAACTCGCGACGCCGAAGTATGCTATAAAGCTGTTCGGACTTGTCGGCAACTCATTTGTTCCCAGGCCGAGCCCCTGGTAAGTTATGCCAAGGTATATGTGTGAAACAACCTCAGGAGCTGGATTCAGTTTTTTTTTGAAAAAAAAACGAATCTTGGATGCGGTTTATGTTTACTGGGACATGAGTAATATGCCAATATTTATATTATAGATAACAAAGCCGCAACCCCAGCTATTTGACATGCCCGGGGTCGAAGGCGGAGGAAAAAGGCACATTACAGGCTCGAAATAAAGAGTGCGGTCTGCAAAAAGTTATTTTGGACCTCCTGTCGCACGTCTACGCCGCCTGTCCTCGGTGAGGGGATTCCTTGACAGAAATAGCCCTTAGGTGAGTGTATGAATCCGAGCTCCTATGGAGTCCATTGAGATGATTAGCCTTTGCGTCACCTGTGGTAAAGGATAATGAAAAGGAAAGAGTAATTAGAAAAGAAACGAAGGTTATGGGAGTGCTTGCAAGCCCGTCCGTATTGTGCTTCCGCCGATGCCCAGGGTATTTTGAGTGCATAGTTATATATGCGCGGTACGGATTTCGCATGTATAAGAGGTGGGCGGCGAAAGCTGAACTGCTAGTTCCACTCCGGAATTGGTCGATCCTGTTGATTGGAGACCGGTGGCTTAAGGGCCGACAAGGTATGCGGTTTAATAAGACCGCCTAGTACTTCGGCTGAGGTCGCCGTAGTATGATCTTCAGTTCGGAGGGAGTGCTTCTCCTGCTCCCTTGTAGCGTTGTGTGTCACGTATACCATGTTCACTGTTTTTACCTCGGGGGGAAATTGCTTCAGACCCCCAGTATTTGGTTGGTGAGTCTCCTCGTCGTCGCTATCACTGGGCGGCCTCCTCCCTTTGTGTTCGGCGTTGAGCTTGCTAGCCTTCTTGAAGACCCAACATCTTCTGTTGGTATAATTAGCTGGCTTATCAGGGTGGCCATGAATCTGGCAGGGCCGGTCCAATATCTTGTCTAAATTAGATGGTCCGTCTTTGTTTGCCTTGAATAGCTTTTTCTGTTGACCGGGTTTGGGACCGCTGAATCCGGCGTTGACCGATGTGTAGCGCGCTTTGTCGTTATCATTGCGACATTTGTGCCTGCTATGCCGTGGTTTGCCGTTGCCGTCTCGGACTTCGGAAGTGCCCGGATCGCTAGTGTTGTTGCTTCTACGAGCGAGCCAGCTGTCTTCTCCCGCACAAAAATGGGTCATCAGGGCGGTAAGGGCTGACATGGATTTTGGTTTTTCTTGACCGAGGCGGCGGGCAAGCCACTCGTCCCGGACACTGTGTTTGAAGGCCGCTAGGACTTCCGCGTCTGGACAGTCGATGATTTGGTTCTTTTTAACTAAGAACCTAGCCCAGAGCTCCCTGGCTGACTCTCTGGGCTGCTGGACAATGTGACTTGAGTCGTCGGCATCTGGTGGCCGGACATACGTACCTTGGAAGTTATCGCGGAAGGCGTCTTCCAAGTCCTCCCAGCTGCCAATAGAGTTTTCTGGCAGACTGTTTAACCAGTACCGAGCTGGACCTTTGAGTTTTAATGGCAGGTATTTGATGGCGTGAAGGTCATCTCCGTGGGCCATGTGGATATGGAGGAGGAAATCCTGGATCCATACCGCGGGATCAGTTGTTCCGTCGTATGATTCAATATTCATGGGTTTAAACCCATCTGGGAATTCATGTTCCATTACCTCGTCTGTGAAGCAAAGAGGATGTGCGGCGCCTCTATATTGGGCCACACTGCGATGTAGCTCTGATGGAGTCCGTCTGTGGTTTTCGGCCCGGGCGTGTCTAGGCTTGTCGCGACCGAGTAGATAGTCGTCGACGTGCATCGGGGCACGTCCTCGTGATCCGTAGATCGATCTAGTATGTCTTGCTCTGCTGTCCAGGCCCTGCCGGAGGTCATATGTATAACCCTGAGCTGTTTTACCTCTGCCTTAATGGTGAGGTGGGGCGGGCTGGTGTTCGGCTTGAGTTGAAGTTCTGTCGTGACCGTGTTGTGGTCGATTAGCCACAGTGTGTGATGATGGTATGGGCGCCGACACCTTATCACCGAACTGAGGTAGCAATTTGCGCTTCGGATGGTTATTAGCTGGGCCACTAAGGCCGTATTCCTCAGCGGCTAGGACTTCGGTCCATCTATCATTGAGCTGATCTTGGTCAGCTTGAAGTTGCTGCTGCTTCTTTTCCAGGCTCCTTGCAGTGGCTATTAGCCGGCGTTTAAAGCGCTCCTGTTCGAGGGGTTCCTCAGGCACGATGAAATCCTCATTGCGGAGGCTCTCCTCATCCTCGGAGAGCGGAAGATAGTTACTATCCTCCGAGTCTTCGTGTATGGTCTGTTCCTCAGGGCTAACGTGCCCGTCTTCCCGGTCGTCCTGCTCGTCGGGATCTTCTCTGTCTTCGGCACCGTCCGGAGTGTCATCGTCTCCTGTGCCGGTGTTGCTGTCCTTGCTGCGATGGGATTTAGAGTGGCGCCGCTGTCGCCGGCGCTTTGGTTGTGTCTTGGGAGGCTCGTCCTCGACTGGCTTTTCCTTGTCCTTGCTGCTATTCTCTTTAGGTGTATCCACCATGTATACATCGTACGACGAAGTGGTCGTCCAGCGTCCGGTAAACGGCGTGTTTTGGCCATGCTCCTCATCTACATCGTCGTCCATACCGTCGATGTCTTCGGAGCCGTAATCGAGCATGTCGGTTAAATCCTCGATAGTGGCTATGTAGTGGGTGGCGGGTGGGGAGCGAAATTCCCCGTCGTGAGCCTCCAGTTCAAACTGGATATAGTTCGGCTATGAGTCCCCTGCTAAGGACAGATTTCTTAATGAGTTTAACACATTGCTTAAAGGCGAGTGCCGGAAGACATCTGTGGCGCTGAATTCGAAGATCAGTAACTGATCTAACTCAGCATCCGCGGATGCACATAGTTCGGAACTTATAGCCAGAGACGGGTCCGGAGTTCCGGTGACGCAGATATCACATGAGGTTAAGTCTGTGTGCGGGTCCAATGCCGCGGAATCTGTGGCCACCGTGCCGGGTTGAGCTTCCCGTCCTCGGATGGCGCGGTCCGCTCTGGATCTAAGGCCGGAGCGGTTACAGGTGCAATTTCCTGAGGATGGTTTGATGACAGATTTAAATCATGTTCATCATAGGGATAGGGAGCGGCTGTCATGGTCTCGAATCCGTTGAAGATCAAGTCTCCGCGGATGTCCGCGACATAGTTCAAGCTCCCAAATCTGACCTGATGGCCAGGGGCGTAGCTGTCGATCTGCTCCAGATGGCCAAGCGAGTTGGCCAGCAGTGCGAAGCCGCCGAACACGAAGATCTGTCCGGGGGATGGTTTCCCCTTGGACAGCATTGTTGTGGACGATTGAAGGAGCCATCGAACCTTTTGGGGACGACACGGTGGAACTCTCAATGAAAGCACCAATGTCGGTGTCAAAACCGGTGGATCTCGGGTAGGGGGTCCCGAACTGTGCGCCTAAGGTCGATGGTAACAGGAGACGAGGGACACAATGTTTACCCAGGTTCGGGCCCTCTCTATGGAGGTAATACCCTACTTCCTGCTTGATTGATCTTGATGAATATGAATATTACAAGAGTTGATCTACCACGAGATCGTAATGGCTAAAACCATAGAAGTCTAGCCTATATGACTATGTGTCCTTTCCGGACTAAGCCCTCCGGTTTATATAGACACCGGAGGGGACTAAGGTTACACAAAGTCGGTTACAGAGAAAGGAATCTTCATATTTGGTCGCCAAGCTTGCCTTCCACGCCAAGGAGAGTCCTATCCGGACACAGGAGTAAGTCTTTGGTCTTGTATCTTCACAGCCCATTAGTCTGGCCCATGTCCAACAGGCCGGACGCCCGAGGACCCCTTAGTCCAGGACTCCCTCAATGCTCACATAGAAGATAAGAATTGAAACATAATGGGAGCATCATGAAGAATATGAATAGCACATTTAAGTCTAACCCACTTCCTATGCATCGGGTTTCTGAGCAAACAATTTATGGGAACAAGAATCAACTTGCATATGAAGGCAAAACAAGCATGACTTCAAAACTTTCAACACATAGAGAGGAAACTTGATATTATCGCAATATGTAAAAGCATATATTCCTCCCTCATAATAATTTTCAGTAGCATCATGAATGAATTCAACAATATAACCATCACATAAAGCATTATTTTCATGATGCACAAGCATAGAAATTTCATTACTCTCCACATAAGCAAATTTATTCTCATGAATAGTAGTGGGCGCAAACTCAACAAAATAACTATCATGTGAGGCATAATTCAATTGAAAATTAAAATCAAGATGACAAGTTTCATGGTTATCATTAGTCTTATAGCATACAAGTCATCGCAATAATCATCATAGATAGCAACTTTGTTCTCATAATCAATTGGAACCTCTTCCGAAATAGTGGAATCATCATTAAATAAAGTCATGACCTCTCCAAATCCACTTTTATCAATATTGTGAAAAGATTCAACACCCTCCAAAATAGTGGGATCATTACCTAGAGTTGACACTCTTCCAAACCCACTTTCACCAATATAATCATCATAAATAGGAGGCATGCTATCATCATAATAAATTTGCCCATCAAAACTTGGGGGACAAACAATATCATCTTCATCAAACATAGCATCCCCAAGCTTGTGGCTTTGCATATCATTAGCATCATGGATATTCAAAGAATTCATACTAACAACATTACAATCATGCTCATCATTCAAATATTTAGTGCCAAACATTTTATTGACTTCTTGCTCTAACACTTGAGCACAATTTTCCTTCCCATCATTTTCACGAAAGACATTAAAAAGATGAAGCATATGAGGCAACCTCAATTCCAATTTTTTTGTCATTTTCTTTTATAGACTAAACTAGTGATAAAAGAAGAAACTAAAAGATTCAATTGCAAGATCCAAAGATATACCTTCAAGCAGTAACCTCCCCGGCAACGGCGCCAAAAAAGAGCTTGATGTCTACTACGCAACCTTCTTCTTGTAGACTCATGTTGGACCTCCAAGCGCAGAGTTTTGTAGGGCAGTAGCAAATTTCCCTCAAGTGGATGACCTAAGGTTTATCAATCCGTGGGAGGCGTAGGATGAAGATGGTCTCTCTCAAACAACCCTGCAACCAAATAACAAAGAGTCTTTTGTGTCCCCAACACACCAACACAATGGTAAATTGTATAGGTGCACTAGTTCGGCGAAGAGATGGTGATACAAGTGTAATATGGATGGTAGATATAGATTTTTGTAATATGAAAATATAAAAACACTAAGGTAACTAGTAGCAAAAGTGAGCGAAAACGGTATTGCAATGCTTGGAAACATGGCCTAGGGTTCATACTTTCACTAGTGCAAGTTCTCTCAACAATGATAACATAATTAGATCATATGACAATCCCTCAACGTGCGACAAAAGTCACTCCAAAGTTCCTATCGCAGAGAACATAAGATGAAATTGCTTGTAGGGTACGAAACCACCTGAAACTTATTCTTTCCGATCAATCAATTGGGCTATTCCTATAAGTGTCACAAACAGCCCTAGAGTTCGTAGTAAAATAACGCCATATGACACACATCAATAAACCCTAATGTCACCTAGATACTCCAATGTCACCACAAGTATCCATGGGTCAATTATACGATATACATCAAATAACTTCAGATTCGTAATACTCAATCCAACATAAAGAACCTCAAAGTGTGCCCCATGATTTCTAGCGGAGAAACAAGGACGAAAACGTGCAACCCCTATGCATAGATTACCCCAATGTCACCTCAGGAATCCGCGAGTTGAGTGCCAAAACATACATCAAGTGAATCAATAGAATACCCCATTGTCACCACCGGTATCCCACGCAAGACATACATCAAGTGTTCTCAAATCCATAATAGTATTCAATCCGATAATAGTGAAACCTCAAAGGTAAAACTCAATTCATCACAAGAAGATAGAGGGGAAAACACCATATGATTCAACTATAGTAGCAAAGCTCGCGGTACATCAAATCATGCCTAATTAAGAACACGAGAGAGAGAGAGAGAGATCAAACACATAGCTACTGGTACATACCCTCAGCCCCGAGGGTGAACTACTCCCTCCTCGTCATGGAGAGCGTCGGGATGATGAAGATGGCCACCGGTGATGGTTTCCCCCTCCGGCAGGGTGCCGGAATGGGCTCCCGATTGGTTTTTCATGGCTATAGAGGCTTGCGGCGGTGGAACTCCCGATCTAGATTTATTTTTGGGGGTTTCTATATTTATAGGAATTCTTAGCGTCGGAACAAGTTAGGGGGGTCCACGAGGCGACGACAAGGCAAGGCGCGCACCCTAGGGGGCGCCCTCCACCCTTGTGGATGCCTCATGGCTCTTCTGGCCCAACTCTTTTGCTTCAGGGGCTTCTTCTGGTCCATAAAAAATTACCATAAATTTTCAGCTCATTTGGACTCCGTTGGATATTCCTTTTCTGTGAAAATCAAAAACAAGGAAAAATAGAAACTGCCACTGGGCTCTAGGTTAATAGGTTAGTCCCAAAAAATCATATAAAATAGCATATAAATGCATATAAAACATCCAACATAGATAATATAATAGCATGGAACAATAAAAAATTATAGATACGTTGGAGACGTATCAACCACACAAACTCGCCCCGCGTGGGAAGGCCCCTTCATCCTCACCAACGTGCTACATAACGGAGCCTACCACCTCTACAACCTCGTGAAGAAGATTGTCGAGCCACGTGCCTGGAACGCAGATCTTCTTCGTCGATTCTATACTTGACAATCGGATTGTCAAGATGTAATAAGAGTACTTTTAGATTGTTTATCAAAGACATGACTCCTGCAGTCCTATGATGATTTCATTCGCACAAGTGCATGTTCCAAACCCCCAGCGGGCGGCTTAGCTGCAAACCAGTTTTTCGCA
Organism: Triticum aestivum; assembly: GCF_018294505.1. NCBI lineage: Eukaryota > Viridiplantae > Streptophyta > Magnoliopsida > Poales > Poaceae > Triticum > Triticum aestivum. The sequence continues at coordinate 108,178,811 of NC_057805.1, read as the reverse complement.
GCTAAGTTAATAAATACTCTGAGTGAGAGCATCCCTCCCACATGGGGGCTTAGCCGCGAGCAATTCCTCGCCTAAGTTAAATATTACTCTGAGTGAGAGCATCCCTCCCACTCGGAGGCTTAGCCGCGAGCCAGTCCTCGCCTAAGTTAAAAACTACTCTGAGTGAGAGCATCCCTCTCACTCAGGGGCTTAGCTGCGAACCAGTTTTTGCCTAAGTCAAAAATCTATTCCGAGTGGAGAGCATCCCTCCCACTCGGGGGCTTAGCCGCGAGCCAGTCCTCGCCTAAGTTAAAAACTACTCCGAGTGAGAGCATCCCTCTCACTCGGGAGCTTAGCTGCGAACCAGTTTTCGCCTAAGTTAAAAACCTATTTCGAGTGGAGAGCATCCCTCCCACTCGGGGGCTTAGCCACGAGCTAGTCCTCACCTAAGTTAAAAACTATTCCGAGTGGAGAGCATCCCTCCCACTCGGGGGCTTAGCTGCGAACTAGTTTTCGCCTAAGTTAAAAATCTATTCCGAGTGGAGAGCATCCCTCCCACTTGGGGGCTTAGCCGCGAGCCAGTCCTCGCATAAGTGAAAAACTATTCCAAGTGGAGAGCATCCCTCCCACTCGGGGGCTTAGCTGCGAACTAGTTTTCACCTAAGTTAAAAATCTACTCTAAGTGGGAGCTTCCCTCCCACTGGGGGGCTTAGCTGCGAACCAGTTCTTGCCTAAGTTAAAAACTATTCCGAGTGGAGAACATCCCTCCCACTCGGGGGCTTAGCCACGAGCCAGTCCTCGCCTAAGTTATAAACAATTCCGAGTGGAGAGCATCCCTCCCACTCGGGGGCTTAGCCGCGAGCCAGTCCTCGCCTAAGTTAAAAACTATTCCGTGTGGAGAGCATCCCTCCCACTTGGGGGCTTAGCCGCGAGCCAGTCCTCGCCTAAGTTAAAAACTATTCCGAGTGGAGATCATCCCTCCCACTCGAGGGCTTAGCTGCGAGCCAGTCCTCGCCTAAGTTAAAAACTACTCCAAGTGAGAGCATCCCTCTCACTCAGGGGCTTAGGTGCGAACCAGTTTTTGCCTAAGTTAAAAATCTATTCCGAGTGAGAGCATCCCTCCCACTCTGGGGCTTAGCCGCGAGCTAGTAGTCGTCTAAGTTCACAACTACTCCGAGTGAGAGCACCCCTCTCACTGAAGCTTAGCCGCGAGCCAGTCCTCGCCTAAGTTAAAAACTATTCCGAGTGGAGAGCATCCCTCCCACTCGGGGGCTTAGCCGCAAGTCAGTCCTCGCCTAAGTTAAAAATTAATCTGAGTGGAGAGCATCCCTCCCACTCGGGGGCTTAGCTGCAAGCCAGCCCTCGCCCAAGTAAAAAAGCTACTCGGAGTGACGCACAACCCGTTCACTTGGAGAGCGCATAACCCGTTCACTCGGATATTTATCCGTAATCCAGGCAAAGTAAATTATGCAATAAACTGGAAAGCAACATTCGGAGAAATCCATAGCCTCAAGTTCTCAAGCGCAGATGAAACTACTCGGGCAGAAAGCCAGAACGATTTTTAAAGGTTACAAAATCACTCGGCATATCGAGGCAAATAAGTTCAAATCATAAAGTTTTTTTGCGCCAGTGGGACTCGCTGGCTCGACGAAGGTGTCCAGGTCAATGTCGTTAGCTATCCGAGTGGTTGCCTCGATGAAGGTCTCCATGAAGTGTTCAAACTTGAGCTTCTTCATATTGGCCACCTGGAGAACCTTCAGCTTGTCCTCCTTGGCATCTTTGCAATGGACGCGGACAAGTGAAAGGGCTACATCAGCCCCACAGTGGGCGGCAGACTTCTTCCACGTTTGCACTCGACTAGGGATCTCATGGAGTCAAGTCATCATTGACTCGAGGTCATTCTGAAGCGTATCCTCAAGCCACAGCTCCTTGTCTATCTTCGCCAGCGTGGTCCTCAAGTGAGTGATGTATCCTCGAACATCTTCGAGACGAGCTTCGAGTCACAGCATGTTCAGAGCCACTGCGTCCTTTACAAGTGACTTGGTGGGTCTAGATCCGTCTCGATCCGATGGGTCTCCTGCTCGAAGTTCTGACAGAATTCTGTACAGGGGGAAAGAAAAGACTAGTTATGCCATTGGTTTGAAAGTCCGTGGATATTTACTCAACCAAAGAGAGGTACCTTCAAGCATGCCATACATCTACTCTGCAAAACCTCCCAGATACTTCTCTAGCACGTCCCTCTTCCGTGTGAGCTGGTCCACCTTGTCAGTCAGAGCGGTCTTCTCCAGCTCGAAGGCACTCGCGTGATCATCAATCTTCTTGGCCCACTCGGCCCGTTCTTTCTTCAGCTCCTCAACAACAGTTTTCAGAGATGCATTTTCCTCCCCCAACTTTCCGACTAAAGCTAGCTTTGCCTCAGCAGCTTCAGTCTTCTCCTTAGCCACCTTCTGAGCGCCCGCTAGTTCTTCGTCCTTCTTTTCCACGGCCTGTTTCATGGTGTCTAAGGAAATAGCATTCCTGAGTCACGCTTGAAGTTGATGGTTCTCATTGCGCACATCTGTTCGAGTAAAACTACTCGGCTCAAAGGACAGAAGAAAAGAACAACGGTGAATTCAGTTGACACGATTTACCTCCCATGGTATTCGCCTCCTTCTGAGCACGCTCCCAAGTTCCTTTTGGTCACTTCCAAGTCTAGTTGGAGTTGGGTCTTCTCCTTCTCCAGAGCAGCATACTGAGTCACGAGCTCACAAGTTTTCTGAGATCAACGAAGAAACGATTCAGTCGATGATAATAAAGAGTTTCAAATATTCCTCTACTTCCAAGTGGAGAAGAGCAAATCCAGTTGCTACAAATAAAAGCATTCTAAGACCCCCACCGAATCAGACATTCGACGGTGATCTCGGGGACTACACCCAGTGGGTGCACTCTGCATGCCCCCACTGGATTCATTTCCACACGGCTTCAGCCCGACTGGCCCGAGTGGAGAAAAACACACATGTTCATTAAGATCCCCGCCGAATCTAACATTCGACGGCAGTCTCGAGGACTACACCCAGTGGGTGCACTCGGCGTGCCCCCACTTGATCAATTCCCACTCGGCACGGCCTGACCGGTGCTACTTCTTGAGCTTGCGTTGGTATTTCCCTTGAAGAGGAAAGAGTGATGCAGCAAAGTAGAGATAAGTATTTCCCTCAGTTAGAGAACCAAGGTATCAATCCAGTAGGAGACAATGCAGAAATTACCAATACCTGCACAAACAATAAAAAAACTTGCACCCAACGCGATAAAGGGGTTGTCAATCCCTTCACGGTTACTTGCAAAAGTGAGATCTGATAGAGATAGATGAAACTAAACAAATGGTAAAGTAAATATTTTTGGGTTTTCGGTTTATAGATCAGAAAGTAAAAGATTGCAAAATAGTAGATCGGAAACTTATATGATGGAAAATAGACCCGGGGGCCATAGGTTTCACTAGAGGCTTCTCTCAAGATAGCAAATAATATGGTGGGTGAACAAATTACTGTCGAGCAATTGATAGAAAAAGTGCAAAGTTATGACGATATCTAAGGCAATGATTATGAAATATAGGCATCACGTCCGTGTCAAGTAGACCGAAACGATTCTGCATCTACTACTATTACTCCACACATCGACCGACTCCTGCCTTCATCTAGAGTATTAAGTTCATGAAGAACAGAGTAACGCATTAAGTAAGATGACATGATGTAGAGGAATAAACTCAAGCAATATGATTTAAACCCCGTATTTTTATCCTCGATGAAAACAACACAATACGTGCCTTGCTATCCCTACTGTCACTGGGAAAGGACCCTACGTGATTGAACCCAAAGCTGAGCACTTCTCCCATTGCAAGAAAAACCAATCTAGTTGGCCAAACCAAACCGATAGTTCGAAGAGAATTACAAAGATACCAAATCATGCATAAAAGAATTCAGAGAAGATTCAAATAATATTCATAGATGAGCTGATCATAAATCCACAATTCATCGGATCTCGACAAACACACCGCAAAACAACATTACATAGGATAGATCTCCAAGAACATCAAGGAGAACATGGTATTGAGAATGAAAGAGAGAGAAGAAGCCATCTAGCTACTAGCTATGGACCTATAGGTCTGTGGTAAACTACTCACGCTTCATCGGAAGGGCAATAGAGTTGATGTAGATGCCCTCCGTGATCGAATCCCCCTCCGTCAAGATGCCGAAAAAGGCCCCTAGATGGGATCTCACGGGAAAAGAAGGTTGCGGCGGTGGAAAAGTGTTTTCGTGGATACTTCTGGTGGTTTGGGAATATTTGGGAATATATATAGGCCAAAGAATTAGGTCAGGGGAGTCGCGAGGGGCCCACAAGGCAGGGGAGCACCCTCCCCCCTTGTGGCCGCCTCATGGCTCTTCCGAATTGATCTCCAAGTGTCTGGGGTGTCTTCTGGTCCAAGAAAAATCATCGCAAAGGTTTTATTCCGTTTGGTATTCCTTTTCTGCGAAACTCAAAAACAAGAAAAAAAAGCAGAAACTGGCACTGGGCTCTAGGTTAACAGGTTAGTCCCGAAAATAATATAAAATAACATATTAATGCATATAAAACATCCAAAACAGATAATATAATAGCATGGAACAATCAAAGATTATAGATACGTTGGAGACGTATCAAGCATCCCCAAGCTTAATTCCTGCTCGTCCTCGAGGAGGTAAATGATAAAATGGAATTTTTGATTTGAAATGCTACCTAACATATTTATCCATGTAATTTTTCTTGATTGTGGCATGAATGTTTAGATCCATAAGATTCAAAACAAAAGTTTAATATTGACTTGAAAACAATAATACTTCAAGCATACTAACAAGGCAATTATGTCTTCTCAAAATAACATGGCCAAAGAAAGCTTATCCCTACAAAATCATATAGTCTGACTATGCTCCATCTTCATCACACAAAATATTCAAATCATGCACAACCCCGCTGATAGGCCAAGCAATTGTTTCACACTTTTGATGTTCTCAAACTTTTTCAACTTTCACGCAATACATGAGCATGAGCCATGGACATAACACTATAAATGGAATAGATGGTGGTTGTGGAGAAGACAAAAATAAGGAGATAATGTCACATCAACTAGGCGTATCAACGGGCTATGGAGATGCCCATCAATAGATATCAATGTGAGTGAATAGGGATTGCCATGCAACGAATGCAATAGAGCTATAAGTCTATGAAAGCTCAAAAGAAAACTAAGTGGGTGTGCATCCAACATGCTTGCTCATGAAGACCTAGGGCAATTTGAGGAATCCCATCATTGGAACATACAACCCAAGTTCTATAATGAAAAATTCCCACTAGCATATGAAAGTGACAACATAGGAGACTCTCTATCATGAAGATCATGGTGCTACTTTGAAGCACAAGTGTGGAAAAAAAGGATAGTAACATTGCGCCTTCTCTCTTTTTTTGTTTGCCTTCTTTGGCCACCTTTTTTTATTTAGGCTTCATTAGCCTCTTTTTTCTCACATGGGACAATGCTCTAATAATGATGATCATCACACTTTTATTTACTTACAACTCAAGAATTACAACTCGATACTTAGAACAAATTATGACTCTATATGAATGCCTCTGGCGGTGTACCGGGATGTGCAATGACTCGAGAGTGACTATGAAAGAATTATGAAAGGTGGTTTTGCCACAAATACGATGTCAACTACATGATCATGCAAAGCAATATGATAATGATGGAACGTGTCATAGTAAAACGGAACAGTGGAAAGTTGCATGGCAATGTATCTCGGAATGGCTATGGAAATGACATAATAGGTAGGTAAAGTGGCTGTTTTGAGGAAGGTATATGGAGGGCGTATGGTACCGGCGAAAGTTGCGCGGTACTAGAGAGGCTAGCAATGGTGGAAAGGTGAGAGTGCGTATAATCCATGGACTCAACATTAGTCAGAACGAGCTCACATACTTATTGCAAAAATCTATTAGTTATCAAAATGAAGTACTACGCGCATGCTCCTAGGGGGATAGATTGGTAGGAAAAGACCATCGCTCGTCCCAGACCGCCACTCATAAGGAAGACAATCAATAAATAAATCATGCTCCAACTTCGTTACTTAACAGTTCACCATACAAGCATGCTACGGGAATAACAAACATTAACACAAGTATTTCTTCAATTCACAATTACTCACTAGCATGACTCTAATATCACCATCTTTATATCTCAAAACAATCATAAGGAATCAAACTTCTCATAGTATTCAATGCACTTTATATGAAAGTTTTTATTATACCCCTCTTGGATGTCTATCATATTAGGACTAAATTTATAACCAAAGCAAATTACCATGTTGTTTAGAGACTCTTAAAATAATATAAGTGAAGCATGAGAGTTCAACAATTTCTATAAAATAAAACCACCGCCGTGCTCTAAAAATATATAAGTGAAGCACTACAGCAAAATTGCCTAGCTCAAAAGATATAAGTGAAGCACTTAGAGTATTCTAATAAATCGCAATTTATGCGTGTCCCTCTCAAAAGGTGTGTACATCAAGGATGATTGTGGCAAACTAAAATGCAAAGACTCATATCATACAAGATGCTCCAAGCAAAACACATATTATGTGGTGAATAAAAATATAGCCTCAAGTAAAGTTACCGATAGACGAAGACGAAAGAGGGGATGCCTTCCGGGGCATCCCCAAGATTAGGCTCTTGGTTGTCCTTGAATATTACCTTGGGTGCCTTGGGATCCCCAAGATGAGGCTCTTGCCACTCCTTATTCCATAGTCCATCAAATCCTTACCCAAAACATGAAAAATTCACAACACAAAACTCAACAGAAAATCTCATAAGCTCCGTTAGTATAAGAAAATAAATCACCACTTTTGGTAAGGTTGTGAACTCATTATTTATTTATATTAGTGTAATATCTACTGTATTCCAACTTTTCCATGGTTCATACCCCCCGATACTACCCATAGATTCATCAAAATAAGCAAACAACACATAGAAAACAGAATGTGTAAAAACAGAACAATCTGTAGTAATCTGGATAGTTATAAAACTTCTGTAACTCAAAAAATTCTGAAGAATTAGGACAACATAGGCAATTTGTATATCAATCTTGTGTAGAGAATTCAGAATTTTATCACGCTTCTGTGATTTCTAAAAATTCTGGGACTGAGCGCAAAAGTGTCTGTTTTTCAGCAAGATCAAATCAACTATCACCGTAAGCCATCCCAAAGGTCTTACTTGGGACAAACACTAATTAAAACACAAAGCCACATCTAACCAGAGGCTAGATGAATTATTTATTCAAAAAATGGGAAATAAAAATATTGGGTTGTCTCCCAACAAGCACTTTTCTTTAAAGCCTTTTAGCTAGGCATTTATACTTTTAATGATGCTCACATGAAAGATAGAAATTGAAACACAAAGAGAGCTTCATAAGACATGTGACAACCAAGTTTAAGTCTAACATTCTTCCTATGCATAGGGATTTTATAAGCAAACAAATTATCAGGACAAGCAAAAACCACCATATGCAAGGAAGAAGAAAGAAACAAAAGCTATCTCAACATAACAAGAGGTAATTTTGTAACATGAAAATTTCTACAACCATATTTTACTCTCTCATAATAATTAAATGTAGGATCATAACCAAATTCAACAATATAACTATCACATAAAATTTTCTCTTTATGATCCACATGCATGCAAAGTTGACACTCTTCCGAAATAGTGGGATTATCATAAAATAAAGTCATGACCTCTCCGAACCCACTTTTATCAAAAAAATCATAAGATTGAATATTCTCCAAATATGTGGGATCTAAAGTCGACACTCTTCCAAAACCACTTTCAATATTATTGCAAACATTATTATCAAACTCATATTCATCATGGGGCTTAAATAAATTTTCAAGATCATAAGAAGAATCACCCCAATCATGATCATTGCAACAAGTAGTAGACATAGATAAATTAGCATCCCCAAGCTTAGGGTTTTGCATATCATTAACATAATGGACATTAATAGAATTTATAATAACATCTATGCAATCATGATTTTCATTCAAAGATCTATCGTGAATCACTTCATAAATTACATCATCCCAATTTTCAGATTCACGGATTTCAAGCAAAACTTCATAAAGATAATCTAGTGCACTCAAATCACTAGCAATTGGTTCATAATGATTGGATCTCTTAAAAAGATTAGCAAGGGTATGAGGATCCATATCAATAGATTTTTAGCAAGCGAAGATGCAAGCAAATAGAAGACACATGGCACCCAAGCAAACAAAAAGCAAACGAAAAGACGAGCAGAAGAAGGGCAAAAGAAAAGGCAAATCTTTTTGAAAATCGTTTTAGAAGTGGGGGAGAGGAAAACGAGAGGCAAATGGCGAATAATGTAATTCAAGAGATGAGAGTTTTATGATGGGTACTTGGTATGTCTTGACTTGGCGTAGATCTCTCCGGCAACGGCGCCAGAAATTTTTCCTGCTACTTCTTGAGCTTGCGTTAGTTTTTTCCTTGAAGAGGAAAGGGTGATGCAGCAAAGTAGAGATAAGTATTTCCCTCAGTTAGAGAACCAAGGTATCAATTCAGTAGGAGACAACGCACAAATCACCAATACCTACACAAACAATCAAACAACTTGCACCCTACGTGATAAAGGGGTTGTCAATCCCTTCATGGTTACTTGCAAAAGTGAGATCTGAAAGAAATAGATGAAACTAAACAAACGATAAAGTAAATATTTTTGGGTTTTTGTTTTATAGATCGGAAAGTAAAAGATTGCAAAATAGTAGATCGGAAACTTATATGATGGAAAATAGACCCGGGGGCCATAGGTTTCACTATAGGCTTCTCTCAAGATAGCAAATAATACGGTGGGTGAACAAATTATTGTTGAGCAATTGATAGAAAAGCACAAATTTATGACGATATCTAAGGCAATGATTATGAAATATAGGCATCACGTCCGTGTCAAGTAGACCAAAATGATTCTGCATCTCCTACTATTACTCCACGCATCAAGCGACTCCTGCCTGCATCTAGAGTATTAAGTTCATGAAGATTAGAGTAATGCATTAAGTAAGATGACATGATGTAGAGGAATAAACTCAAGCAATATGATGTAAACCCCATCTTTTTGTCCTTGATGGAAACAACACAATACATGCCTTGCTGTCCCTATTGTCACTGGGAAAGGACACTACGTGATTGAACCCAAAGCTGAGCACTTCTCCCATTGCAAGAAAAACCAATCTAGTTGGCCAAACCAAACCGATAGTTCGAAGAGAATTACAAAGATACCAAATCATGCATAAAAGAATTCAGAGAAGATTCAAATAATATTCATAGATAAGCTGATCATAAATCCACAATTCATCGAATCTCGACAAACACACCACAAAAGAACATTACGTCGGATAGATCTCCAAGAACATCGAGGAGAACATGGTATTGAGAATCAAAGAGAGAGAAGAAGTCATCTAGCTACTAACTATGGACTAGTAGGTCTGTGGTAAACTACTCACGCTTCATCGGAAGGGCAATAGAGTTGATGTAGAAGCCCTCCATGATCGAATCCCCCTCCGGCAGGATGCCGAAAAAAGCCCCTAGATGGGATCTCACAGGAACAGAAGGTTGTGGCGGTGGAAAAGTGTTTTCGTGGATACTTCTGGTGGTTTGGGAATATTTGTGAATATATAGGCTGAAGAATTAGGTCAGGGGAGTCACGAGGGTCCCACAAGGCAAGGGGGCGTGCCCTACCCCCTGGGCGCGCCCTCCCCCCTTGTGGACATCTCATGGCTCTTCTGACTTGATCTAAGTCTCTGGGTGTCTTCTAGTCCAAGAAAAATCATCGTGAAGGTTTTATTCCGTTTGGACTCTGTTTGGTATTCCTTTTCTGCAAAACTCAAAAACAAGAAAAAAAACAGAAACTAGCACTAGGCTCTACGTTAATAGGTTAGCCCCAAAAATAATATAAAATAGCATATTAATGCATATAAAACATCCAAAACATATAATATAATAGCATGGAAGAATAAAAAATTATAGATACTTGGATACGTATGAACCGGCCTGAGTGGAGATCTACAGACTGAAAAACTATGAGCAAAGGAATTCTGATGTCATGAGTCGAAGGAAACAACCAGTGGGTGTACAGAGTCAAGATAGGATGGAAAAACCCAATCGGAAATCAACTTACAATCGCACTTACTCGGACATTTGCCTGAAGAGCTGCACTGGCATCGTAAGCCATCTTGATGGCTTCATACACCTCCTTCAGACACTGCATCATCAAGTCAGCCTGAATCATAGCTTCCTTGAGTCTGGTCCTCAGGGACATGATGCAGAGTGAACACATTTGATGCAGGAGTCGGCGATGCAGCTAGAGGATCAACACTTGAGGTTGTCCAGTCGGACCCGAAGCAGGAGCAGTCGACACTAAAGGCAAAGTAGTCGACAGAGGAGCAGCGAAGATAGCACCAGCTCGAGACGAACCACCTTGCTCTTGAAGAACAACTTCAGGCGGTGCATGAGACGTTCGGTGTGACGCCCCCGATTCGACCGTACACTAATCATGCACGCAAATGTGTACGATCAAGATCAGGGACTCACGGGAAGATATCACAACACAACTCTACAACATAAATAAGTCATACAAGCATCATAATACAAGCCAGGGGCCTCGAGGGCTTGAATACAAGTGCTCGATCATAGACGAGTCAGCGGAAGCAACAATATCTGAGTACAGACATCAGTTAAACAAGTTTGCCTTAAGAAGGCTAGCACAAAAGTAGCAACGATCGAAAAGGCAAGGCCTCCTGCCTAGGACCTCCTAACTACTCCTCGAAGCCGAACTCCACATAGAATCATCCTCGGGGTCTCTAGCTCCTGGACTCCAGCATCTGGTTGCGACAACCAGGTATAGAAAGGGGAAAAGAGGGAGAAAAGCAACCGTGAGTACTCATCCAAAGTACTCGCAAGCAAGGAGCTACACTACATATGCATGGGTATATGTGTAAAGGGTCATATCGGTGGACTGAACTGCAGAATGCCAGAATAAGAGGGGGATAGCTAATCCTGTCGAAGACTACGCTTCTGGCAGCCTCCATCTTGCAGCATGTAGAAGAGAGTAGATTGAAGTCCTCCAAGTAGCATCGCATAGCATAATCCTACCCGGCGATCCCCTCCTCGTCGCCCTGTTAGAGAGCGATCACCGGGTTGTATCTGGCACTTGGAAGGGTGTATTTTATTAAGTATCCGGTTCTAGTTGTCATAAGGTCAAAGTACAACTCCGGGTCGTCCTTTTACCGAGGGACACGGCTATTTGAATAGATAAACTTCCCTGCAGGGGTGCACCACATAACCCAACACGCTCGATCCCATTTGGCCGGACACACTTTTCTGGGTCATGCCCGGCCTCGTAAGATCAACACGTCGTAGCCCCACCTAGGCACAACAGAGAGGTTAGCACGCCGGTCTAAATCCTATGGCGCAGGGGTCTAGGCCCATCGCCCATTGCACACCTGCACGTTGCGAATGCGGCCGGAAGCAGACCTAGCCTAGTGGCATTCCAGTCCAATCCGGCGCGCGCCACTCAGTCGCTGACGTCACGAAGGCTTCGGCTGAGACCACGACGTCGAGTGCCCATAACTGTTCCCGCGTAGTTGGTTAGTGCGTATAGACCAAATGGCCAGACTCAGATCAAATACCAAGATCTCGTTAAGCGTGTTAAGTATCCGCGAACGCCGACCAGGGCCAGGCCCACCTCTCTCCTAGGTGGTCTCAACCTGTCCTGTCGCTCCGCCACAAAGTAACAGTCGGGGGTCGTCAGGAACCCAGGCCCACCTCTACCGGGATGGAGCCACCTGTCCTTTCAGCCCCCTCATCAGAATCACTTGCGGGTACTCAACGAGCCGACCGGACTTTAGTCACCACATGTGTCATGTATAAAAAGTATATAGCATATACCCGTGATCACCTCCCGAGTGATCACGGCCCAGTAGTATAGCATGGCAGACGGACAAGAGTGTAGGGCCACTGATGGAACACTAGCATCCTATACTAAGCAGTAGGATAGCAGGTAAGGGTAACAACTATAGCAACAATGAGAGGCTATGCAACAGAATAGGATTAACCGAAATCAGTAACATGCTACACTACTCTAATGCAAGCAGTATAGAGAAGAATAGGCGATATCTGGTGATCAGGGGGGGGGGGACTTGCCTGGTTGCTCTGGCAAGGAGGGGTCGTCGTCGACGTAGTCGATCACAGGGGCAGCAACGGTCTCGGAGTCTACCGGAGAGAAGAGGGGGAAGAAACAGTAAATATAAAGCAAACATAGCATCACAAAGCATAACATGGTAATATGCTGTGCCGGGTGTGACCTAACGTATGGCTACACGATAAAGGTGGAAGGGGAATTCAACCGGGAATGTATTCCCCGTTCCGGACCTGTGTCAGCCAGATGACCGGAGGGGGAATGTTCCTATGTTCAGCATGCTAAGCGCATGTGACAGATGAACGGACCGCGTATTCGGATTCGTTGGATTTTTCTGAGCAACTTTCATATAGAAAACATTTTCATCGGAGTTACGGTTTAATTACTATGAATTTCTAAAGGTTAAGGTATTTTCTGGAATTATTAATATTAACATAAAAGGAATATTGCATTAGCATGACGTCATTGTGACGTCAGCGGTCAGCAGGACGGCTGACCAGGTCAAACTGACCAGTGGGTCCCACCTGTCATCGATAGTGGACTGAGAGTGGGTTATTTTAATTAAACATGGCTAATTAGCAGCTGGGCCCCACATGTCAGTGACTATTTAGCTTAACTAATTATTTTTAATTATAAAACATTTTAATTAGTTTAATTAAGCGGTGGGGCCTGCATATCAGTGGCACAGGGCTGCCCAGTCAGCAGTTGACTGGGTCAACCCAGTCAACTGGGACCCACGGGGCCCACTGGCAGTGGCTCTGGGGTGGCCCCAGGCCAGCCACGTCGGCGGCCGGCGCCGGAGTTGCGCCGGCAAGCTCTCCGCGGCGGCGAGTTCGCCGGAGACGCTCGGAAATTTGCTACGAGGCACCATTTTGCGCGGTTTTTCTTGCGTTCGAACGCTGATGGTGTCACGCGTCGAGTGGTGGCGGTAGCGCAACCGGACTTGGCCGGAATCGGCACCGGCGACGAGCAGAGGTGGCGGCGCGTACGGTGCTCGACGGAGACGGCGCTACGGCGTGTAGCAGCTTGAACGGAAGGACTGGGCGTTCTCTAAGTAGCGCGGCGAGCACGTTGGGCACTAGCCCGTGACCAAAAGGTCACCGGAGACGCGCCGGCGACCAAACGAGGCGGCGGTGGTTCGGGCTTCGTCGGGGTAGTGGCTACGGGCGGCTAGAGAGGGTAGGGGATGGCGCGTTCGGCGCAGGAGCTCATCGGGGGAGCGTGGAGTCTGGGCAGAGCGCTCGGGGAGGACCGGTGGCGTAGATCAAGGACGAGGACGATGCGGTGGCCGAGCCGGAGAAGAAGAAGAGTGTGGCGACGTGAGGGGCTCCGGGGCTCGATCCAGCGGTGTAGTGGAAGCAGAGGACCACGGCGGAGCTCTAGGACTTGCCGGGGCTACGAACGGACGACGGTGGCCATGGCTACGGCGATCGACGGCGACGGGGGCGCTCGGGCATCTCGAACAGAGGCGAGGAAGGGGACGAGAGGGGGATTGTGGACGCGCTAGGGTTTTGGGGGAGGGCGAGGGGGCATGTGGGGTGGGGAGACGAGGGGAGCCCGTGGCTTTGCCCTTATCCTCTCCCGGCGAGGCCGGCGAGGAGGTCGGGGTCGACCTCGCCCCTGTAGCGACACGGAGCAGAGGAACAAGAAGGGGAGGGAGCGACCGGTGAGGGGGGAGTGGGCCGGCTTGCTGGGCCAGCTGGCTCGGGTGGGCCGAAGCCCAAGTGGGGCAGGGGCTTTGCCTCTCTCTGCTTTTTATTTTTTTTCCTTTTCTTTGTTTTTCTTTTTATTTTCAGCAGCTTTTGCATTTTCTGTTTAGCCAATAATGACTTTGCAAAATTATGCCACTGGCCAAAACAATTTCAAAGAATTATTGGGCACTGCCACAAAAAGATTGTGAGGCTTTTGAAATAGTTTGCAACCTTCATAATTTAAAAAGGCATTTAAACTATAGTTTTAGCCACTGTTTTAAAGTGGTTTAGGGCACTTAGACATTTGCAAAAATGTTGGTTCACTGCCAATATTAGGTATGGATTATTTGGCACATGAAGAACATTTTAGTTTTAATATTTGAAAACTTTTATTGTTTGCTTGATTTTGACTTTGAATTTAAATCGGTTTCGAACTAACGTGAGATTAGCAACAGTAATCGAAGTGACGTGGCATCATTAGCAGAGGTTCACTGTAGCTTAATTATCCGGGCGTCACAATTCTCCTCCACTACAAGAAATCTCATCCCGAGATTTAAGAGGTAGAGAAGGGGGGGGAGGTCTAGTTATGAAATTCTAACGGATCTTCTCGGCCTTGGTTGCTCTTCTAGAAAAGGTCGATCCATTACATTGACGCCTTTATTTCTCTGCTTCAGGTCATCATGATGAAGTTGTCGTCCTTTCTTCGGGATCTCCGTCATACTTAAGAAAGAATAAGGGGCATAGCGAAAGAATGGACCTCTACAAGGTAGAATATCTGGTAGATAACATCGGGGAAGGTGGTGGAAATTAACTCTCGAATTGAAACTTTAAGAAAATATCGAGAGCAAAGTATGAAGGTAGCATGAGAAGTTTCGAGCGGGCATGCAATCGTTCGTTGCCTGAAACGAAGTGTGAAAAGGGGTTCAGAGCAACGAGAATAACATGGTGTTTGATTCCAGGATGAATAATGGTATAGATTTTAGCTCGTGAATTACATACGAAGCTAGGTGCACAGGATACATTAGAATCCGGGTTGTAAAGAAGATTCAGGTTTCGATCCTGTGGAACCGTGGGTTATGGGCCCACCATGTGGGTAAAAAGTAGGAAGAGGGAGGACGTCTTGCACGATCATGTAAGCACGGTATGTCAGAGGATAGCCTGTCAGTTATATGTCAGCAACACCGTCGGTACCAAGGGCGAGGGACGAAGAGAACCATTTTCCTGCTCGTTGAACGAGGCGGACCAATAGGCAAGGTTCTCGTCCATCGGTGGCTACCGGAATGTCATCAACAATAGTAACAGGGTCTTATTGACAGAGTAGTACACCGAGGTGTTTACATAAGCAGTGAATTATTACTGCTTAGATCATATAGATCACAAGAAAGATTAAATAAAATAATGGAAAGGAAAAGGGTGATCATCAGATTAAACAGAACAATGGAAAGGGAAATGTATTTAAACACATATTTCAAGGGTATATCCTTCCCAAGGACAAGCTGAGCATGATATCCATGACAAGATATAATGTAGAAAACTCTTTAGGTAGGGTAAAGAAATTTCATGACATTACCCATACAACGGTGTTTGGATAATTGAGCAGGAAACATTTAGCATTGGGCTTCAAATGTTCCTGTTGAAAATCGGAGTACCATAGACATGCTTCGAGATAGCATTGACATGGTCAACAGGTGAAGATCAGACTTTGGAAACAAAAAGGATCCATCAGGAACAACTTATAGAATAAGTCTTACAATTTCCTGATGGAAGAAAGGATAACCTTGCTGAAAGGAAGAACTATAACAATAGGTCCTCCGGCCAGTTGTGCTAGGCATGACATCACCCTACCGGGTCATATAAAGACCAATGTATAACTCTTGGAAATATGTTCCAACCATCATATCTGACCGAGATTCAGATCTGATTGGTGTCAGGATACCTCAGACTCAGGATGTCTGAGAAGAAAGGTGCAACACAAATTCATGGGATGACATTGTAAGATTCTTGGGAAATAAACTATGAAAGCAAGTTCCGAAACAAGAGTTCATCATTAAACCAAGGAGAGGGTTAGGAGGTGGCTGATGGACTCAGCGACATTCCATTGAGATTTCCAAAAGATGGATTTCCACAATTATGTGTACAAGGAGATAGCTTTTGTCAGTTCAAATGATATAATGAGGTATGCTCGAGGAAACATACACGATTGAACATTGGTTGATGGTGCACCCGAAATATGGGCTAGGCAGCACAATCAATGTTCGAATGATAATTCAATAAGCCATAGACGTAGAATGAAACTATAGACCTATAACTTCAAAGCAATTGGGTTGCTAGAAGTTTAGAATTTACACATCACAAACCATTTGTCGGTATTCCGGTTAGAAACAACACGGGGACCAAGAAAAGAATGGTGATGTTAAATAAGTATCACTTGTATCAAGAATTCTTAAGGGTGGTGAATTTCCCATGACATTCTTGACATAGAAGATAGCAATACTCCAAGGTAGAACGTAACATAAGTTGGATAGCAAGGATCTCAAGGTACAACACAAAACATGAACAAGTTTGTGTTGAAGGGAAAGCAAGAATGTTGCCGACGATAACACAAATCATCGAGGGGCAAGGATGGTATTTCTCATCATGAATTCAATTGATATCCTGGAGGAACTCAGAATGTTGATGATGATCATGACAAATTTTGTCGAGAGGTTTCATGGAGATGTAATCGGTCGGCGATGACATCAAGTCAAAGGAATGATGAAGCGAAATGTTCTTGGGGACCATGAGTATGACACAAACTCGAATTCAAGCTTGTCGTTCAAGGTGGAACGATAAGACGAGGAAATCGGCGTAAGCTTAGCTCATCATCTAAGGTTGCGCTCCGGAACTAAGGACCCGGTAGCACAGTTAAAATTAGCATGATAATGATGTAGCCGATCAGGCTAGGAGTGACGTGATGGAGTATTAAACTTCTCAACAACAAAGTACTGGGAGTACCGAATCTCAGTGTTGATTTGATTCACAAATCGGAGTTCTCGGTTGACGACAACCCAGAACCCGTGGAGTGACTATGATGGGGAAAGGTACTACTTCATCAGAAACTCATAAGATGAAGTGCAATGGGTTGATATCCTCTAGATACCAGGGGGTAATACTCGAAGGTAGAACAAAATAGAGGTTGGGAAGGCGTACTGATCTGCAGAAGGCAAGTACTTTAACTTGTCCGAGAAATAGAATCAAAGGAGAACAATCATGGTCGGAACCACGGTTGCAAAGGATCAATTCACAGATACCAGATGATATTTATCAAGGAAATAGTTATTATTACAAGAAGCTTCCATGATAGGATCTACATCGTGTCCATGGGCATGAACACAAAGGTTCAAGGTCGACTCCCACTTCTCCAATGCATAACCTTTCATTCACTTCTCATTTTTCAAAGAAGTTGTAGTGTTGAAATTTTATCTGGCAAAATACCAGAAGAGTATGACTTGTGAAAACCTTCGGGTTCATACGGTTTTTAGGGAAGGTATAGGTTCAATCCATCGGGGCATCTTAGAAACATATACCTCAAACTTCAAGAGTAAAATCACCAGCTCAAAAGTAGAGTATGGTTATCAAGCAGAGGATACAAATTACCAAAGGCATTATATATCCATGGAAATGATCACAAGGTTATTGAATATGAAGGACACTGTCGGATAATAACCCAACAAGGGGTCTTGTGGTCTACAACGGAGCTGATGCGAGTATCGGTACTCTATCAGAGGAAGAAGGAATGAAAGGGCATCTGACTATAAAAACAACTGAGTAATTCAAAGCTCAAATGCAAAGGAATTATCATTTCCAAATCAAGGGATCAGAAGCCAATGGTCTGAATAAGAATGGATAAGTTGAATAGACTTAGGGGTACAATCAACGGCAATTTGATTGGTCGATAACCAGTTCACGTTTCAACTGACGTCTGAGCCGGGAGGATGAATTCTAGGCTCTGATTGAGGATTGCGAGCATTCGCAACAAATTGAATCAATGGACTCAAAATGATAATGACAAGAGATGCCAATAAGATTACGAGACTTAAGATTAATCATAATGCAAGTAAGCAAGAATTTCAAGAGCAAAAAGGCTCCTGAGGATTTTCGGAAGATCGAATGGTATTTTGAACACTTTTGTGAAATACTTGAATCAACTGGGGATGAGCGGATACTCGGTAAGTGCGAGAATTATCCGTAGGGGTATTCAGGTGACAAAGAACAGCAAGGCAGTAAGCTCAAAGGATTCTCGGAATAACAGAGAGAATTTTGGGGTATCTTGTAATAACAAGATCAACTGGGAAACACTGTATGAATGGCGAGTATACGTGGTTATCCATAGGAGTTTATCGATGAAAGGGAATTGCAAAAGCGATGAACACAAGTTCTCGGGTTATCAGCGGAGAGTGTCTTCAGGGTCTTCACGTGCAGCAGACGATCATCAGTAATAAGGGGCTCTCCGGTTGAAAGTGATAACGAGATCCTAATGTTAGATTTAGCAAAATTCACTTAACCCGAATAGAAGAGAGATCAGAGTCCCAGAGTATAGACAAGGAGTAAAAGATCGTAATACCACCCAATGGCGACGTGGGCCCGTAAGCCACACAGCCATGTTAGTAAAAGTTTTTCAATGACTAGACTCGACTTTGGCCAAGGAGTTGGAAAGGGGGATTCCTACAGGCAGTCGGTTCTGATACCAACTTGTGACGCCCCCGATTCGACCGTACACTAATCATGCACGCAAATGTGTACGATCAAGATCAGGGACTCACGGGAAGATATCACAACACAACTCTACAACATAAATAAGTCATACAAGCATCATAATACAAGCCAGGGGCCTCGAGGGCTCGAATACAAGTGCTCGATCATAGACGAGTCAGCGGAAGCAACAATATCTGAGTACAGACATCAGTTAAACAAGTTTGCCTTAAGAAGGCTAGCACAAAAGTAGCAACGATCGAAAAGGCAAGGCCTCCTGCCTAGGACCTCCTAACTACTCCTCGAAGCCGAACTCCACATAGAATCATCCTCGGGGTCTCTAGCTCCTGGACTCCAGCATCTGGTTGCGACAACCAGGTATAGAAAGGGGAAAAGAGGGAGAAAAGCAACCGTGAGTACTCATCCAAAGTACTCGCAAGCAAGGAGCTACACTACATATGCATGGGTATATGTGTAAAGGGTCATATCGGTGGACTGAACTGCAGAATGCCAGAATAAGAGGGGGATAGCTAATCCTGTCGAAGACTACGCTTCTGGCAGCCTCCATCTTGCAGCATGTAGAAGAGAGTAGATTGAAGTCCTCCAAGTAGCATCGCATAGCATAATCCTACCCGGCGATCCCCTCCTCGTCGCCCTGTTAGAGAGCGATCACCGGGTTGTATCTGGCACTTGGAAGGGTGTATTTTATTAAGTATCCGGTTCTAGTTGTCATAAGGTCAAAGTACAACTCCGGGTCGTCCTTTTACCGAGGGACACGGCTATTTGAATAGATAAACTTCCCTGCAGGGGTGCACCACATAACCCAACACGCTCGATCCCATTTGGTCGGACACACTTTTCTGGGTCATGCCCGGCCTCGTAAGATCAACACGTCGTAGCCCCACCTAGGCACAACAGAGAGGTTAGCACGCCGGTCTAAATCCTATGGCGCAGGGGTCTAGGCCCATCGCCCATTGCACACCTGCACGTTGCGAATGCGGCCGGAAGCAGACCTAGCCTAGTGGCGTTCCAGTCCAATCCGGCGCGCGCCACTCAGTCGCTGACGTCACGAAGGCTTCGGCTGAGACCACGACGTCGAGTGCCCATAACTGTTCCCGCGTAGTTGGTTAGTGCGTATAGACCAAATGGCCAGACTCAGATCAAATACCAAGATCTCGTTAAGCGTGTTAAGTATCCGCGAACGCCGACCAGGGCCAGGCCCACCTCTCTCCTAGGTGGTCTCAACCTGCCCTGTCGCTCGGCCACAAAGTAACAGTCGGGGGTCGTCAGGAACTCAGGCCCACCTCTACCGGGATGGAGCCACCTGTCCTTTCAGCCCCTCATCAGAATCACTTGCGGGTACTCAATGAGCCAACCCGACTTTAGTCACCACATGTGTCATGTATATAAAGTATATAGCATATACCCGTGATCACCTCCCGAGGTGATCACGGCCCAGTAGTATAGCATGGCAGATGGACAAGAGTGTAGGGCCACTGATGGAACACTAGCATCCTATACTAAGAAGTAGGATAGCAGGTAAGGGTAACAACTATAGCAACAATGAGAGGCTATGCAACAGAATAGGATTAACCAAAATCAGTAACATGCTACACTACTCTAATGCAAGCAGTATAGAGAAGAATAGGCGATATCTGGTGATCAGGGGGGGGCTTGCCTGGTTGCTCTGGCAAGGAGGGGTCATCGTCGACGTAGTCGATCACAGGGGCAGCAACGGTCTCGGAGTCTACCGGAGAGAAGAGGGGGAAGAAACAGTAAATATAAAGCAAACATAGCATCACAAAGCATAACATGGTAATATGCTGTGCCGGGTGTGACCTAACGTATGGATACACGATAAAGGTGGAAGGGGAATTCAACCGGGAATGTATTCCCCGTTCCGGACCTGTGTCAGCCAGATGACCGGAGGGGGAATGTTCCATGTTCAGCATGCTAAGGGCATGTGACAGATGAACGGAATGCGTATTCGGATTCGCTGGATTTTTCTAAGCAACTTTCATATAGAAAACATTTTCATCGGAGTTACGGTTTAATTACTATGAATTTCTAAAGGTTAAGGTATTTTCTGGAATTATTAATATTAACATAAAAGGAATATTGCATCAGCATGACGTCATTGTGACGTCAGCGGTCAACAGGACGGCTGACCAGGTCAAACTGACCAGTGGGTCCCACCTGTCATCGATAGTGGACTGAGAGTGGGTTATTTTAATTAAACATGGCTAATTAGCAGCTGGGCCCCACATGTCAGTGACTATTTAGCTTAACTAATTATTTTTAATTATAAAACATTTTAATTAGTTTAATTAAGCGGTGGGGCCTGCATGTCAGTGGCACTAGGCTGCCCAGTCAGCAGTTGACTGGGTCAACCCAGTCAACTGGGACCCATGGGGCCCACTGGCAGTGGCTCTAGGGTGGCCCCAGGCCAGCCACGTCGGCGGCCGGCACCGGAGTTGCGCCGGCGAGCTCTCCGCGGCGGCGAGTTCGCCGGAGACGCTCGGAAATTCGCTACGGGGCACCATTTTGCGCGGTTTTGCTTGCGTTCGAACGCTGACGGTGTCACGCGTCGAGTGGTGGCGGTAGCGCAGCCGGACTTGGCCGGAATCGGCGCCGGCGACGAGCAGAGGCGGCGGCGCGTACGGGTGCTCGACGGAGACGGCGCTACGGCGTGTAGCAGCTTGAACGGAAGGGTTGGGCGTTCTCTAAGCAGCGCGGCGAGCACGTTGGGCACTAGCCCGTGACCAAAAGGTCACCGGAGACGCGCCGACGACCAAACGAGGCGGCGGTGGTTCGGGCTTCGTCGGGGTAGTGGCTACGGGCGGCTAGAGAGGGCACGGGACGGCGCGTTCGGCGCAGGAGCTCACCGGGGGAGCGTGGGGTCTGGGCAGAGGGCTCGGGGAGGACCGGTGGTGTAGATCAAGGACGAGGATGATGCGGTGGCCGAGCCGGAGAAGAAGAAGAGTGCGGCGACGCGAGGGGCTCCGGGGCTCGATCCAGCGGTGTAGTGGAAGCAGAGGACCACGGCGGTGCTGTAGGACTTGCCGGGGCTATGAACGGACGACGGTGGCCACGGCTACGGCAATCGACGGCGACGGGGGCGCTCGGGCATCTCGAACAGAGGCGAGGAAGGGGACGAGAGGGGGATTGTGGACGCGCTAGGGTTTCGGGGGAGGGCGAGGGGGCATGTGGGGTGGGGAGACGAGGGGAGCCCGTGGCTTTGCCCTTATCCTCTCCCGGCGAGGAGGTCGGGGTCGACCTCGCCCCTGTAGCGACACGGAGCAGAGGAACAGGGAGGGGAGGGAGCGACCGGTGAGGGGGGAGTGGGCCGGCCTGCTGGGCCAGCTGGCTCGGGTGGGCCGAAGCCCAAGTGGGGCATGCGCTTTCCCTCTCTCTGCTTTTCCTTTTTTCCTTTTCTTTGTTTTTCTTTTTATTTTCAGCAGCTTTTGCATTTTCTGTTTAGCCAATAATGACTTTGCAAAATTATGCCACTGGCCAAAACAATTTCAAAGAATTATTGGGAATTGCCACAAAAAGATTGTGAGGCTTTTGAAATAGTTTGCAACCTTCATAATTTAAAAAGGCATTTAAACTATAGTTTTAGCCACTGTTTTAAAGTGGTTTAGGGCACTTAGACATTTGCAAAAATGTTGGTTCACTACCAATATTAGGTATGGATTATTTGGCACATGAAGAACATTTTAGTTTTAATATTTGAAAACTTTTATTGTTTGCTTGATTTTGACTTTGAATTTAAATCGGTTTCGAACTAACGTGAGATTAGCAACAGTAATCGAAGTGACGTGGCATCATTAGCAGAGGTTCACTGTAGCTTAATTATCCGGGCGTCACATTCGGCCCGACGGCACTCTCCTAGTGAAGTTGCAGGAGGCGGTCGAGGTTCTACCTTCTCCTCCTGTGTTCTTCTAAGGCTCGTCTTCGTCATCATCTGCAAGGTGGATGACGTCCGTTGGTGCTGCATCACTCGACAGCGAAAACTCAGTCGACCGATGGGTCAATTAGTGAGACAGACTGGAATATAAGTTGATCATATCTGGCCGAGAAAGTGGTTGCATCCGCAGTATCCATTTCCGCATGTTCTTCGTCGATCTGCATGGGCGACGTCGCAAAAGTGGCAGCTCTGGCATTCAAATTTCACTCGGTCAGTAAAACAATGAAGGTGTGCAACAATAAAGAAAGGAAAGATGCAACGAACACTCACTTTGAAGCAATGGGCACGACGACCTTAATCCTGGGTAGGGCCTTCCGTGGTTTCGGTGGAACAGTCTTGGGTTGCTTTGCACTCTTCTCAATCGGGTCCAGAGTTGCCGTTCGAGTGCGCTTGGCGTTCCTGACATTCGACACCAAGGCCTTGCTCTGGTTAGCAATCAGATCTTGGTTTGCCTTGGTTCGGCGCTCAGTGTGGGGAGGTGACTCGACTTCTTCACTGTCATCAGAATCATCACTGTCGTACTCACTCTCGTCAGCGTACTCGATATCAACACTCCCACCCTTGCTCTCTACTCCTTCGGTGGGTTGTTTTCTGTTCGGCACGGGCAAAAACATCTTCGTGAATGCCTGTAGAGCACAAATATTGAAGTAAGTCGGTTCTCAATGCCGTTGCATATTGGAAACAAAAGGTAAAACACTTGACAAGTTATGTCTCACCTCTCCTGGAGGATGCTCGACATCGAAAGGCAGAACCTGCTTGGATCCACGCGGATTGTCGTGAGCTCCGGCGATGCTCCTAAGCCATTGCATCACGGTCTCTTCCTTGACTTCCTCTGGATGGGTCCTAGCGGAGTCGTTTGGGCCCAAATTCAGCCACATGGGGTGGTCGCGTGCTTGCAGAGGCTGGATCCGCTGACTGAGGAACACCTCCAACAGATCCAGGCCTGTCACCCTACCCCGGATCAACTCAACTACAACTTCTACCAAGATCCCCACCTTAGCTTTCTCCTCCTTGTCCATAGTCAGCGAGTGAGGAGCACTGAGCTTCGCCAACAATAAAGGGGGAAGGCCAGCCGACGAGCCAGGGGTGGGAACGTCAGTGCGGTAAAACCAGGTTGACTGCCAACCCCTAACTGACTCGGGAAAGGTCATGGAAGGGAAGGCACTTCTACCTCTCATCTGGACACCTAAACCCCCACGCGGCTAGATCACGTGAGTCCTCACATCACCCGGATTCGCTTTCTTGACCGACTGAGAGCGGCATGTGAAGATGTGTTTGAACAACCCCAAGTGGGGGTGGCAACCCAAGAAATTTTCACACATTGAGACAAAGGCATCAAGGTATGATATGGCACTTGGGAGAAGGTGGTGGATTTGCGCACCAAAGAAATTCAAGAAACCACGAAAAAATGGGTGAGGAGGCAAAGAAAAACCTCTCTCCACGTGGGTGAGGAGGAGGACCTCCTCTCCGGGGCGCGGCACAGGCTCTACCTCCGCCTCCGGCAGCTCCCAAGATCCAGGGACCAACAGGCCATCGGAGGCGAGCCCATCGAGGTCCTCCGCCGTGACCGCCCAGGGTAGCCAGTCTCCTTGGATCCAACCCGGCGGCAGAGTGGGCCAGGAGCTCGATGCCTTCTTTCCCTTGGCCATCTTCTTGGCATGCTCCAACTTTGCCGTCTTGTCCTTCACCATCTCCACGGTGGTCGTCGGAGCCGAGCGGGGCGGCGCGGCGCAGGGGCGGAAGGGGTAGAGAGGCAAGGTGGAGAGGGGAAAATAGGAGAGCACTGTTACACCCCTCGGCCACGTCGTCCTTTATACCCGCACGCCCGAGTCACTGACCTGTGGGCCAACAGGATCCCAGCGCATCCCACAACTGGTGTCTGCTTGATACATGGTGATAAAGGGGGAACAAAAATCGAGGAGTCCCTCCCCGCCTGCCCCACTTACTGTGCTACAGCCGGCCCACGCGCTTCTCCAAATTTTTGAATCCCACGAAATCCGGGATCTGGTAGAACAATCGATCGCATCAAAGATATCCGCATTCATTCGGGTCGGATCCAGCGCTCGATGACTCACAGCTTGTCTCACTCGGACATTTAACAAGCCAGAATTGATCGAGGCGATTGACAAAGGATTTAGCAGCTCATGTACCTACAAACCTCTAAAAAATATCTCTGAGGCATTAAGTCTAGTCTGAATCAGCTTCAATCCTTTGACACTCGA
This sequence comes from Triticum aestivum, assembly GCF_018294505.1. NCBI lineage: Eukaryota > Viridiplantae > Streptophyta > Magnoliopsida > Poales > Poaceae > Triticum > Triticum aestivum. The sequence continues at coordinate 108,153,962 of NC_057805.1, read as the reverse complement.
ACCCCGATCCATTCGGGGGCTAATGATGATGACATGTACCTAGGGTAGGGTCCTAGGCCTGACCTACATGCCCTACCCAAGGACACTACCTATGGGAATCCAAGACTTACAAAGTTAGAAAAGAGATGTCGACTGGAATGACCACAGCATGCAAGTCACCCGACACAAGATCCACTCGGTTACTCATCCACCACTCGACCATCCTTACTCACTCGAAGCACCTAATTTCACTCGAATGCAGAAGGCCTAGAGCCACTCCGGGTTGGCAACGGTCAGGCAATCAGTTCGTCGCTATAAAGATTATTAAGTGTAGGCGTTACCACTAACGCTCGCACCTTTAATGTCTCATTGAACCCTTTGCTGGGGAACGTAGCGGAAATTCAAAATTTTCTACGCATCACCAAGATCAATCTATGGAGTAATCTAGCAATGAGGGGAAGGGGAGTGCATCTACATACCCTTGTAGATCGCGATGCGGAAGTGTTGCAAGAACGCAGATGAAGGAGTCGTACTCGTAGCGATTCAGATCGCGGTTGATTCCGATCTAAGCGCCGAACCACGGCGCCTCCGCGTTCAACACACGTGCAGCCCGGTGACGACTCCCACGCCTTGATCCAGCAAGGAGAGAGGGAGAGGTTGGGGAAGACTCCATCCAGCAGCAGCACGACGGCGTGGTGGTGATGGAGGAGCGTGGCAATCCTGCAGGGCTTCGCCAAGCACCGTGGGAGAGGAGGAGGAAGAGGGGTAGGGCTGCGCCAAGAGAGAGATGTTCTCGTGTCTTTGGCAGCGCCAAAACCCCCACTATATATAGGGGAGGGGAAGGGGCTGCGCCCCCATCTAGGGTTCCCCCCCAAGGGGTGCGGCCAGCCCTAGATCCATCTAGGGGGGCGGCCAAGGGGGGAGAGAGGGGGGGCGCACCACTAGGTGGGCCTTAGGCCCATCTGAGCCTAGGGTTTCCCCCTTCCCCCCATCCTGCGCCCTGGGCCCCCTTGTGGGAGGCGCACCAGCCCACCTAGGGGCTGGTCCCTTCCCACACTTGGCCCACGCAGCCCTCTGGGGCCGGTGGCCCCACCTGGTGGACCCCCGGGACCCTCCCGGTGGTCCCGGTACGTTACCGATAGCACCCGAAACCTTTCCGGTGACCAAAACAGGACTTCCCATATAGAAATCTTTACCTCCGGACCATTCCGGAACTCCTCGTGACGTCCGGGATCTCATCCGGGACTCTGAACAACATTCGGTAACCACATATATCTATTCCCTATAACCCTAGCGTCATCGAACCTTAAGTGTGTAGACCCTACGGGTTCGGGAACCATGCAGACATGACCGAGACGTTCTCCGGCCAATAACCAACAGCGGGATCTGGATACCCATGTTGGCTCCCACATGTTCCACGATGATCTCATCGGATGAACCACGATGTCGGGGATTCAATCAATCCCGTATTCAATTCCCTTTGTCAACCGGTATGTTACTTGCCCGAGATTCGATCGTCGGTATCCCGATACCTTGTTCAATCTCGTTACCGGCAAGTCTCTTTACTCGTTCCGTACCACATCATCCCGTGATCAACTCCTTGGTCACATTGTGCACATTATGATGATGTCCTACCGAGTGGGCCCAGAGATACCTCTCCGTTCACACGGAGTGACAAATCCCAGTCTCGATTCGTGCCAACCCAACAGACACTTTCGGAGATACCTGTAGTGCACCTTTATAGCCACCCAGTTACGTTGTGACGTTTGGTACACCCAAAGCATTCCTACGGTATCCGGGAGTTGCACAATCTCATGGTCTAAGGAAATGATACTTGACATTAGAAAAGCTCTTAGCAAACGAACTACACGATCTTGTGCTAGGCTTAGGATTGGGTCTTGTCCATCACATCATTCTCCTAATGATGTGATCCCGTTATCAACGACATCCAATGTCCATGGTCAGGAAACCGTAACCATCTATTGATCAACGAGCTAGTCAACTAGAGGCTTACTAGGGACATGGTGTTGTCTATGTATCCACACATGTATCTGAGTTTCCTATCAATACAATTCTAGCATGGATAATAAACGATTATCATGAACAAGGAAATATAATAATAACCAACTTATTATTGCCTCTAGGGCATATTTCCAACAGTCTCCCACTTGCACTAGAGTCAATAATCTAGTTCACATCACCATGTGATTAACACTCACTGGTCACATCACCATGTGACCAACATCCAAAGAGTTTACTAGAGTCAACAATCTAGTTCACATCACTATGTGATTAACACTCAATGAGTTCTTGTTTGATCATGTTATGCTTGTGAGAGAGGTTATTAGTCAACTGGTCTGAACCTTTCAGATCCGTGTGTGCTTTATGAATATCTATGTCATCTTGTGGATGCTACCATGCGCTACTTGGAGCCATTTCAAATAACTGATCTACTATACGAATCCGGTTTACTACTCAAAGTCATCCGGATTAGTGTCAAAGTTCGCATCAACGTAACCCTTTACGACGAACTCCTTTTCACCTCCATAATTGAGAAAATTCCTTAGTCCACTAGATACTAAGGATAAGTTCGACCGCTGTCATGTGATCCACTCCAGGATCACTATTGTACCCCTTGACCAACTCATGGCAAGGCACACTTCATGTGCGGTACACAACATAGCATACTGTAGAGCCTACGTCTAAAGCATAGGGGACGACCTTCGTCCTTTCTCTCTCTTCTGCTGTGGTCAGGTCTTGAGTCTTACTCAATAATCACACCTTGTAACACAGCCAAGAACTCCTTCTTTGCTGATCTATTTTTGAACTCTTTCAAAATCATGTCAAGGTGTGCGTTCTTTGAAAGTATCATCAGGCGTCTTGATCTATCTCTATAGATCTTGATGCCCAATATGTAAGCAGCTTTATCCAGGTCTTCCTTTGAAAAACTCCTTTCAAACAACCCCTTATGCTTTCCAGAAATTCTACATCATCTCTGATCAACAATATGTCAACAACATATACTCATCAGAAATTCTATAGTGCTCCCACTCACTTCTTTGGAAATACAAGTTTCTAACAAACTTTGTATAAACCCAAAAACTTTGATCACTCCATCAAAGCGTATATTCTGACTCCGAGATGCTTGCTCTAGTCCATGGAAGGATCGCTGGAGCTACCATACCTTTTAGCATCCTTAGGATCGACAAAACCTTTCTGATTGTATCACATACAACCTTTCCTTACGAAAACTGGTAAGGAAACTTGTTTTTGACATCCATCTGCCAGATTTCATAAATGCAGCTAATGCTAACATGATTCCGACGGACTTAAGCATCGCTACGGATGAGAAAATCTCATCGTGTCAACTCCTTGAACTTGCGAAAATACTCTTTGCCACAAGTCGAGCTTCATAGACGGTAACATTACTGTCCATGTCCGTCTTCTTCTTAAAGATCCATTTATCTCAATGGCTTGCCGATCATCGGGAAAGTTCACCAAAGTCCATGCTTTGTTCTGATACATGGATCCTATCTCGGATTTCATGGCTTCTAACCATTTGTCGGAATATGGGCCCACCATCGCTTCTCCATAGCTCGTCGGTTCAGTATTGTCTAACAACATGATATCTAAGACAGGATCACGTACCACTCTGAAGTAGCACGCATCCTCGTCGTCCTACGAGGTTTGGTGGTGACTTGATCCGAAGTTTTCATGATCACTATCATAAGCTTCCACTTCAATTGGTGTAGGTGCAACTGGAACAACTTCATGTGCCCTGCTACACACTAGTTGAAGTGACGGTTCAATAACCTTATCAAGTCTCCACCATCCTCCCACTCAATTCTTTCGAGAGAAACATTTCCTCGAGAAAGGACTCGTTTCTAGAAGCAATTACTTTTGCTTCCAGATCTGAAATAGGAGGTATACCCAATTGTTTTGGGTATGCTATGAAGATGCATTTATCCGCTTTGGGTTCGAGCTTATCAGCCTGAAACTTTTTCACATAAGCATCGCAGCCCCAATTTTTTTTAAGAAACGACAACTTAGGTTTCTCTAAACGGTGTCGTCTCAACGGAATTGCGTGGGGCCCTTTTTAAAGTGAATGCGGTTATCTCTAATGCCTAACCCATAAACGATAGTGGTAATTCGATAAGAGACATCATGGTATGCACCATATCCAATAGGGTGCAGTTATGATGTTCGGACACACCATCACACTTTGGTGTTCCAGGAGGTATTAATTGTGAAACACTTTCCACAATGTCTTAATTGTGTGCCAAACTCGTAACTCAGATACTCATCTCTATGATCATGTCACAGACATTTTATCCTCTTGTCACGACGATCTTCAACTTCACTCTGAAATTACTTGAACCTTTCAATAATTCAGACTTGTGTTTCATCAAGTAAATACACTCAGCATCTACTCAAATCATCTGTGAAGTAAGAACATAACGATATCCACCGCATGCCTCAGCACCCATTGGACTGCACACATCAAATGTATTACTTCCAACAAGTTGCTCTCTTGTTCCATCTTACTGAAAACGAGGCCTTTCAGTCATCTCGCCCATGTGGTATGATTTGCATGTCTCAAGTGATTCAAAATCAAGTGAGTCCAAACGATCCATCTGCATGGAGTTTCTTCATACCAATAGACATGGTTCGCATGTCTCAATCTTTTGAAAAACGAGTGAATCCAAAGATCCATCTACATGGAGCTTCTTCATGCGTTCCATACCAATATGACTCAAATGGCAGTGCCACAAGTATGTGGTACTATCATTACTATTTTATATCTTTTGGCACGAACATGTGTATCACTACGATCGAGATTCATTTTAGGTGCAAGACCATTGAAGGTATTATTCAAATAAACAGAGTAACCATTATTCTCCTTAAATGAATAACCGTATTGCGATAAACATAATCCAATCATGTTTATGCTCAACGCAAACACCAAATAACAATTATTTAGGTTTAACACCAATCTCGATGGTAGAGGGAGCATGCGACGCTTGATCACATCAACCTTGGAAACACTTCCAACACATATCGTCATCTCACCTTTAGCTAGTCTCTGTTTATTCCGCAGCTTTTATTTCGAGTTACTAACACTTAGCAACCGAACCGGTATCTAATACCCTGGTGCTGCTAGGAGTACTAGTAAAGTACACATTCATATAATGTATATCCAATATACTTCTGTCGACCTTGCCTGCCTTCTCATCTACCAAGTATCTAGGGTAGTTCTGCTTCAGTGACCGTTCCCCTCAATACAGGAGCACTTAGTCTCGGGTTTGGGTTTAACCTTGGGATTCTTCACTAGAGCAGCAAATGATTTGCTGTTTCATGAAGTATCCCTTTTGCCCTTGCCCTTCTTGAAACTAGTGGTTTTACTAACCATCAACAATTGATGCTCCTATTTTATTTCTACTTTCGCGGTGTCAAACATCGCGAATAGCTCAAGGATCATCATATCTATCCCTGATATGTTATAGTTCATCACGAAGCTCTAATAGCTTGGTGGCAGTGACTATGGAGAACCATCACTATCTCATCTGGAAGATTAACTCCCACTCGATTCAAGCGATTGTGGCACTCAGACAATCTGAGCACATGCTCAACGATTGAGCTTTTCTCCCTTAGTCTGTAGGCTTAAGAAACTTGTCAGGGGTCTCATACCTCTTGACGTGGGCACTAGTCTGAAATCCCAATTTCAGTCTTCGGAACATCTCATATGTTCTACGACGTTTCAAAACGTCTTTGGTGCCACAATTCTAAACCGTTAGCATTACGCACTGAACTATCACGTAGTCATCAAAACGTGTATGTCAGATGTTTCGCAACATCTACAGACGACACTGAGGTTCAGCACACCGAGCGGTGCATTAAGGACATAAGCCTTCTGTGCAGCAATGAGGACAATCCTCAGTTTACGGACCCAGTCCGCATAATTGCTACTATCAACTTTCAACTAAATTTTCTCTAGGATCATATCTTAAACAGTAGAACTAAAGCGTAAGCTATGACATAATTTGCAAAGACCTTTTGACTATGTTCATGATAATTAAGTTCATCTGATTAATGAACTCCCACTCAGATAGACATCCCTCTAGTAATCTAAGTGATACATGATCCGAGTCAAACTAGGCCGTGTCCGATCATCACGTGAGACGGACTAGTCATCATCGGTGAACATCTCCATGTTGATCGCATCTACTATACGACTCATGTTCGACCTTTCGATCTCTTGTGTTCCGAGGCCATGTCTGTACATGCTAGGCTCGTCAAGTCAACCTAAGTGTTTCGCATGTGTTCCGAGGCCATGTCTGTACATGCTAGGCTCGTCAACACCCGTTGTATTCGAACGTTAGAATCTATCACACCCGATCATCACGTGGTGCTTTGAAACAACGAACCTTCGCAATGGTGCACAGTTAGGGGGAACACTTCTCTTGAAATTTTAGTGAGGGATCATCTTATTCATGCTACCATCGTTCTAAGCAAATAAGATGTAAACATGACAAACATCACATGCAAATCATAAAGTGACATGATATGGCCAATATCATCTTGCGCCTTTTGATCTCCATCTTTGAGGCGCGGCATGATCACCTTTGTCACCGGCATGACACCACGATCTCCATCATCATGATCTCCATCATCGTGTCTTCATGAAGTTGTCTCGCCAACTATTACTTCTACTACTATGGCTAACGGTTAGCAATAAAGTAAAGTAATTACATGGCGTTTTCATTGACACGCAGGTCATACAATAAATTAAGACAACTCCTATGGCTCCTGCCGGTTGTCATACTCATCGACATGCAAGCCGTGATTCCTATTACAAGAACATGATCAATCTCATACATCACATATATCATTCATCACATCCTTTTGGCCATATCACATCACATAGCATACCCTGCAAAAACAAGTTAGACGTCCTCTAATTGTTGTTGCATGTTTTACGTGGCTGCTATGGGATTCTAGCAAGAACGTTTCTTACCTACGCAAAAGCCACAACGTGATATGCCAATTTATATATACCCTTCATAAGGACCCTTTTCATCGAATCCGATCCGACTAAAGTGGGAGAGACAGACACCCGCTAGCCACCTTATGCAACTAGTGCATGTCAGTCGGTGGAACCTGTCTCACGTAAGGGTACGTGTAAGGTCGGTCCGGGCCGCTTCATCCCACGATGCCGCCGAATCAAGATAAGACTAGTAACGGCAAGTAAATTGACAAAATCGACGCCCACAACTACTTTGTGTTCTACTCGTGCATAGAATGTACGCATAGACCTAGCTCATGATGCCACAGCTGGGGAACGTAGCGGAAATTCAAAATTTTCTACGCATCACCAAGATCAATCTATGGAGTAATCTAGCAACGAGGGGAAGGGGAGTACATCTACATACCCTTGTAGATCGCAATGTGGAAGCGTTGCAAGAACGCGGATGAAGGAGTCGTACTCGTAGCGATTCAGATCGCGGTTGATTCCGATCTAAGCGCCGAACCACGGCGCCTCCGCGTTCAACACACGTGCAGCCTGGTGACGACTCCCACGCCTTGATCCAGCAAGGAGAGAGGGAGACGTTGGGGAAGACTCCGTCCAGCAGCAGCACGACGGCGTGGTGGTGATGGAGGAGCGTGGCAATCCTGCAGGGCTTCGCCAAGCACCACGGGAGAGGAGGAGGAAGAGGGGTAGGGCTGCGCCAAGAGAGAGATGTTCTCGTGTCTTTGGCAGCCCCAAAACCCCCACTATATATAGGGGAGGGGAAGGGGCTGCGCCCCCATCTAGGGTTTCCCCCCCAAGGGGTGCGGCCAGCCCTAGATCCATCTAGGGGGCGGCCAAGGGGGGAGAGAGGGGGGGCGCACCACTAGGTGGGCCTTAGGCCCATCTAAGCCTAGGGTTTCCCCCTTCCCCCCTTCCTGCGCCCTGGGTCCCCTTGTGGGAGGCGCACCAGCCCACCTAGGGGCTGGTCCCTTCCCACACTTGGCCCACGCAGCCCTCTGGGGCCGGTGGCCCCACCTGGTGGACCCCCGGGACCCTCCCGGTGGTCCCGGTACGTTACCGATAGCACCCGAAACCTTTCCGGTGACCAAAACAGGACTTCCCATATATAAATCTTTACCTCCGGAACTCCTCGTGACGTCCGGGATCTCATCCGGGACTCCGAACAACATTCGGTAACCATGTATATCTATTCCCTATAACCCTAGCGTCATCGAACCTTAAGTGTGTGGACCCTACGGGTTCAGGAACCATGCAGACATGACCGAGACGTTCTCCGGCCAATAACCAACAGCGGGATCTGGATACCCATGTTGGCTCCCACATGTTCCACGATGATCTCATCGGATGAACCACGATGTCGGGGATTCAATCAATCCCGTATTCAATTCCCTTTGTCAACCGGTATGTTACTTGCCCGAGATTCGATCGTCGGTATCCCGATACCTTGTTCAATCTCGTTACCGGCAAGTCTCTTTACTCGTTCCGTAACACATCATCCCGTGATCAACTCCTTGGTCACATTGTGCACATTATGATGATGTCCTACCGAGGGGGCCCAGAGATACCTCTCCGTTCACACGGAGTGACAAATCCCAGTCTCGATTCGTGCCAACCCAACAGACACTTTCGGAGATACCTGTAGTGCACCTTTATAGCCACCCAGTTACGTTGTGACGTTTGGTACACCCAAAGCATTCCTACGGTATCCGGGAGTTGCACAATCTCATGGTCTAAGGAAATGATACTTGACATTAGAAAAGCTCTTAGCAAACGAACTACACGATCTTGTGCTAGGCTTAGGATTGGGTCTTGTCCATCACATCATTCTCCTAATGATGTGATCCCGTTATCAACAACATCCAATGTCCATGGTCAGGAAACCGTAACCATCTATTGATCAACGAGCTAGTCAATTAGAGGCTTACTAGGGACATGGTGTTGTCTATGTATCCACACATGTATCTGAGTTTCCTATCAATACAATTCTAGCATGGATAATAAACGATTATCATGAACAAGGAAATATAATAATAACCAATTTATTATTGCCTCTAGGGCATATTTCCAACACCCTTGCGTAACAAAGGTTGATGAGGGGTCAGCGGACTCTATATAAGCCGCCCTTCCGCTCCTACACAAGGGTTCGCACCACCTCTAACTCAACACTCCATACAACAAACACCCGCAGCACCGAGACGTAGGGTCATTACCTCCTCCGAGAGGAGTCAGAACTCGTAAATCTGAGTGTACAACTTCACCGTAGGTAGGCTCTGCCCTCTCCTATGTACTCCTAACCTCTACTGTCAGATTTGTTCCCACGACACCACCATCAGTCATTAAATATCTAGGGACTCCAAACCTTGGGAAAATAACTTCTTTAAGCATTTTAATGGAGGTGTTATAATCAGTACTACTAGTTGGAATAGCTTCTACCCACTTAGTGACATAATCAACAGCAACCAAAATATGTGTAAACCCATTAGAGGAAGGAAAAGGTCCCATAAAACCAAATACCCAAACATCAAAAGGTTCAACAACAAGTGAATAATTCATAGGCATTTCATGACGCTTACCGATATTACCTATTCTTTGACATTCATCACAAGACAAGACAAACTTACGGGCATCCTTGACAAGAGTAGGCCAATAAAAACCAGATTGCAATACCTTGTGTGCAGTTCTATCTCCTGCATGATGTCCTCCGTAGGTTTCGGAGTGACATTTTTGTAGGATTTGTTCCGGTTCATGCTCAGGTATACAATGTCTAATAATACCTTCTACTCCCTCTTTATAAAGATGTGGGTCATCCCAAAAGTAATGTCTTAAATCATAAAAGATTTTTTTTCTTTTGTTGGTATGTGAAACTAGGTGGTATAAATTTAGCAATGATATAATTAGCATAGGCAGCATACCAAGGAGTATTATGAGAAGCATTTATTATAGCTAGTTGTTCATCAGGGAAGCTATCATCAATAGGTAGTGGGTCATCAAGAATATTTTCTAACCTAGACAAGTTATCGGCTACGGGGTTCTCAGCTCCCTTCCTATCAGTAATATGCAAGTCAAATTCTTCTAGCAAGAGAACCCACCTAATGAGTCTAGGTTTAGCATCTTTCTTTTCCATAAGATATTTTATAGCAGCATGATCGGTGTGAACAATTACTTTGGAATCAACAATGTAAGATTTGAATTTATCACAAGCAAACACAACTGCTAAAAATTCTTTTTCAGTAGTGGCATAATTTCTTTTGGGCACTGTCTAGAATTTTGCTAGCATAATGGATAACATTTAATTTCTTATCAACTCTTTGTCCTAGAATAGCACCAACATCGTAATCACTAGCATCACACATAATTTCAAAAGGCAAGTTCATGTCAGGTAGTTGAACAATAGGTGCAGAAGTTAAGGCTTTCTTAAGTGTTTCAAAGGCTTCTACACAATCATCATCAAAAACAAATGGAACATCCTTTTGTAAAAGATTAGTAAGAGGCCTAGAAATTTTAGAGAAGTCTTTAATAAACCTCCTATAGAAACCAGCATGACCGAGGAAACTATGAATACCTTTAATGTCTTTAGGACATGGCATTTTCTCAATTGCATCAACTTTTGCTTTATCAACCACAATACCTCGTTCAGAAATTTTATGCCCCAAGACAATGCCTTCATTAACCATAAAGTGGCACTTCTCCCAATTCAAGACAAGATTAGCTTGTTCACATCTCTGCAAAACTCGATCAAGATTGCTTAAGAAATCATCAAAAGAAGTTCTGTAAACGGAAAAATCATCCGTGAAAACCTCAAAAATCTTTTCACAAAAATCAGAGAATGTAGCAGTCATACATCTTCGAAAAGTAGGAGGTGCATTACATAAACCAAAGGGCATACGTCTGTAAGCATAAGTTCCAAAAGGGCAAGTGAAAGTGGCTTTATCTTGATCAGGTTGTGAAACAGGTATTTGAGAGAAACCAGAATATCCATCAAGAAAACAAAAGTGTGCGTGCTTAGATAATCTTTCTAGCATTTGATCAATGAAAGGAAGAGGGTAATGATCTTTTCTAGTACTTTATTTATTTTTCTAAAATCAATTACCATTCTATAGCCAGTAACAATTCTTTGTGGGATAAGTTCATTTTTGTCATTAGGAATAATAGTAATACCTCCTCTCTTAGGGACATAATGAACAGGACTTACCCATCTAGTATCAGCTATGGGATAGATTATACCTACTTCTAGAAGCTTCAGTATTTCAGTTCTTACCACTTCCTTCATCTTAGGATTCAACCGCCCTTGGTGCTCAATAACAGGTTTAGCAATAGGTTCCATATTAATCTTGTGCTAACATAGAGTGGGACTAATGCCCTTAATATCATCAAGAGTATATCAAATAACAGCACGGTGCTTCCTCATAATTTTTAATAATCTCTCTTCTTCGTGTTCTGAAAGGTCAGCACTAATAATAATAGGATATATCTTTTTCTCATCAAGATAAGCATACTTAAAACTGTCTGGCAATTCTTTTAATCCAAACACGGGATCACCTTTAGGTGGAGGAGGACCTCTTAGAGTTTCAATAGGCAAATTGTGCTTAAGGATAGGTTGTTGTTCAAAGAATATTTTATCTATTTCATTTCTTTCACACAAGTGCATATCATTCTCATGGTCTAGCAAGTATTGTTCTAAAGGATCAGTAGGAGGTACGGCAATAGAAGCAAGACCAATTCTTTCATTTTTACTAGGTGATTCTTTATCATGAGGTTGTCTACGAAACTTAGAGAAATTAAAATCATGAGACACATCACCAAAATTAACACTGGCCATTTCTTTAAGGCAATCTATTTTAGCATTGACAGTGTTCAAGAAAGGTCTGCAAAAGATTATGGGACAAAAGTCACTTGTGGGGAACCAAGAACTAAAAAATCACTAGGGTATTTTATTTTCCCACACAAGGCTTCAACATCTCTAACAATCCCAAGTGGTGTGATGGTATCTCTATTAGCAAGTTTAATAGTAACATTTACGTCCTCTATTTCAGCGGGTGCTATATCATTCATAATTTCTTGGTAGAGAGTAAAAGGAATAGCACTCACACTAGCACCTAAATCACATAGGCCATGATAATAATGATCTCCTATTTTAACTAAGACAACATGCATGCCAACAACAGGTCTATGTTTATCTTTTTCATCGGGTTTGGCAATTCTAGTTGCTTCATCACAGAAGTAAATAACATGCCCATCATTATTATAGACCAAGAGATCTTTAACCACAACAACACTAGGTTCTACTTTAATTTGTTCAGAAGGTTTAGGTGCTTTGATGTTACTTTTGTGAACCACTGTTGATACCTTAGCATGTTCCTTTATCCTAACAGGGAAATGTGGTTTTTCAATATAAGCAATAGGAACTACTGGATCAACATTGTAAATGATAGTTTCATCTTTAGCTTTGACCGGTTCTTTAATTTACTATTTAATAGGGGGATGATATTTAAACCACTTCTCCTTAGGGAGATCAACATGAGTAGCAAATGATTCACAAAATGAGGCTACTATCTCAGAGTCAAGTCCATATTTAGTGCTAAAATTGTCTAAAGCATCGGTATTCATAAAAGATATAACGCAATCAAACTCAAGCTTAATAGCTGACTCCTTACCTTCGTCGAGCTCCCAATCTTCAGAGTTGCATTTAATTCTTTTTAAAAGATCCCACTTGAATTCAATAGTCTTCTTCATAAAAGAACCAGCACAAGAAGTATCGAGCATGGATTGATTATTACGAGAAAGCTGAGCATAAAAATTCTGAATGATAATTTCTCTCAAGAGCTCATGATTGGGGCAGGAATATAACATTGACTTAATCCTTTCCAAATCTAGAGCAATACTTTCTCTTTCACGAGGCCAAAAATTATATATATAATTCCGATCACGATGAACTAGATGCATATGATATTTTTTTGGTGAAATTCCAATTTCATACGATTCCAGTTCCAAGATCCAATATCATCGCGTAGCCTATAACATGTCAATGCTTTTTACCCCAAAGTTAAAGGGAAAACCTTCTTATTAACTTCATCTCTGGGTAAACCCGCAAGCTTAAACAATCCACAAATTTCATCCACATGTATCACATGCACATCAGGATGCTTAGTTCCGTCTCCTGCATAAGGATTAGCCAGTAGTTGCCCAATCATACCCGAAGGAATTTCATAACTATGTTTTAAGTAGGTGCAGTAGGTTGAGGGGAAACACTTTGTGTTTCCAGTCAAGGTGAAGATACCCCAAACAAAACCCTCAAAGGATTGTTTTCCATAGTAACAAGTGACAATAAATTTCAGCATGTACTATAATTTTTTTCCTTACCGATTCCACTTACCAAAAGTGCTTCACTCCCCGGAAATGGCACCAAAAAAGAGTCTTGTTGACCCACAAGTATAGGGGATCAATCGTAGTCCTTTCGATAAGTAAGAGTTTCAAACCCAACGAGGAGCAGAAGGAAATGACAAGCGGTTTTCAGCAAGGTGGTTTCTACAAGCGCTAAAATTGTTGGTAACAAGTAGTTTGATAATAGGATAATTTGTAATGGAAAAGTAATGGTAATGGTAAATAAAGTGCAACAAGGTATCCCAATCCTTTTTGTAGCAAAGGACAGGCTGGAACGGTCACTTAAAATAAGCAAAGCGTTCTTGAGGGCACACGGGAATTTCATCTAGTCACTTTCATCATGTTGGTTTGATTTGCGTTCGCTACTTTGATAATTTGATATATGGGTGGACTGGTGCTTGGGTGTATTTCTTACTTGAACAAGCCTCCCACTTATGATTAACCCCCTCGCAAGCATCTGCAACTATGAAATAAGGATTAAGATAACAATCCAACCATAGCATTAAACATATGGATCCAAATCAGTCCCTTACGGAATAGCGCATAAACTAGGGTTTAAGCTTCTGTCACTCTAGAAACCCATCATCTAATAACTACTCCACAATGCATTCCCTTAGGCCCAAGGATGATGAAATTGTCGGATTACGGGTTCCGGCAAACCCTTGAGAGGTTCGAACTCTGGGGTGTGCACGAAGAACACTCTCTCCCTAGCTCGCTCGCTCAACGATCCCACGGCCTAGCTCGACGAACCCAAAGAACAAGAGACACGGGAGTTTATACTGGTTCGGGCCACCTTGCGGTGTAATACCCTACTCCAGTGTGTGGTGGATTGCCTCGAGGGGCTGAGGATGAACTAGTACAGTGGATGAACAGCCTCAGGAGGTGAGGTGTTCTTGAGCTCGATGAGCTGGTGTGTGTGAGGGTGCACTACAAAAAAATACACTTCCGTGATGATACGTTTTTGTCACAGTAGGTCATGTTTTCTGTCATGCATGTACATCCATGACAAATTTATGACAGAATCAAGATAGTCATACCTGTGCTGTCGTAGAAGTGTTCCATGACATTACCAAAATTATCATCACGGAAGTGTCCACTTCCATGACGATAAATCACGCGTCACAGAAGTGCTTTCGTCAAGGGTGACCGACACGTGGCATCCACCGTAACGGAACGCCGTTAAGCTATCGGGTCCGGTTTTGGATCCGATAACCCGTTAACAGCCTCAACCAATGGGGATTTTCCACGTGTAAAATCATCATTGGCTGGAGGGAACACGTGTCGGCTCACCGTTGGGACAGATGTCATCCACTCATTGGACCCAAAGCGCCTATGATACGTCGACACGTGGCACGGCCCAACAGAGGCCCATTCCTGTGAAAAGGCCGGCCCATTTGACTTGGTCAAAAGGTGGCGGGCCGGCCCACGGCAAGCCTGTTAACGGCCTGTTCGCATATAGCCCATTTACAGCCTGCTAACCCAGGGCCCGTTTATGGCCTATCCGAATTAGGCCTAGTAGCGTCATCTGGGCCGTCCAATATAATTCCAGCCCGTTTTAACTTCCGGCCCATGTATGGCCCATGACGTCTTTCGGCCCATATGAGGCCCTTAGTAACCCTCGGCCCATTAACGGCCCGTGGTAAAACTGGCCCGTAATGAACAGTGTATCACTTTATACCCATTAACGGCCCATTATACCGTTGGGCCGTTTCCAGCCCATGTTATCTTTCGGCCTTCTCAGGACCCATTTATTCTTGGGCTCATTTCCAGCATTTGTTTACTTTCGGCCCGTTACTGTCATTTTCTGCTTGTGGGCCAAATTCGCCCGTGGTTACAGTCGGCCCGTTTGTGGCCCGTTAATACGTTGGGCCGTTTTCATAGCGTCATCAAATACGGCCGATTAACGACGGCCCGTTATGGTCGGCCCATGAACGGACGATTTCAACTCTAGCCCATTTAGGCCATAATGTGGTATGTTATTGGCCCATGTTTGGCCAACCGATCATACGGCCCGTAGAAGGCCCATTGATGATACGTCCCGTAGAAGGCCCATTGTGTCTATGGCCCGTATAAGGCCCATTGTTTCTATGCCCCATAGAAGGCCCATTATTTCTACGGCCCTTAGAAGGCCCATTGTTTCTACGGCCCGTAGGAGGCCCATGTTAACTACAGTAAATATGTAGCCCATGGTTAATGTGGCCTAGTTTTAAAAAATAGGCTATTGCGGCCACTAGCAAACCATGGAAAAAGAACTGCACTGACTACAGAAAACAAATAAACAAGACAATAAGGAAATAAATAGGCAAGCAACTTATGCTAGGCCATCACGGCTATTACACATATTACATCCACTAGGCATCAAAGTTCGCCACCAGTGCAAATATAGGGAACAAAGCAGCATATAAACGCCGCAGCAAAACAAGTCCAGAACTGAAACCACTTCAAAAGAGCTCAAGAAACAATATCCTGGGTACCCATAATGCTGGCAAGATGCTTAGCAAGCTTATTAACTTTCTCTTGTTTGGCGCTTAAATCCTCCAGCACTTGCTGTTGCACCAGAAAGTATGCATCTGAATTCTGCAGGGACTTCTGATCGATGTCTTTCAACTTGAAGTTGAGACTCAAGAAGCCGAACTGATTCATGTAGCGAGTTCGAAGAGCTGGTGCCAGCAGTAGTAGCCAGTAACTCGAACACTACATCAAGACAGGACTTTGGGGTTGTCTCGGTGTCTTCAATATAGTTTTTATCAGCTTTCTTGGAGACCAACAGGGATGTCTCACTATCTTGAACCTTATCTGCATTACTTCCTGTACCATTGCATAACGGGGTACTCTTCTCCAATATTTTATCCGCATTCTAAAAGAGAAACAAACAAACACATCACAGGTTTACAATGTAGTATATGAAACTCATTTTGGTGAACCAGTTCAGTAGTAAGGTGGACAGGATAACAGCATGAATCAAACATGTATCTATGTAGTATGGTCACTGTATGGTCTATATCATTCTAGTTTATGTTGCCAAATCAAGATAGATACAGTTCGAATCATATCTATTTAAGACAAAGCAGCTTAGACAAAATATAAGTGTGGGAAACTATACAACAATAACAACAATTGTAAGGTGCATGGCATGAGAATATAACTGTTTATTCAATTGAAACTGAAATCAACATAGAGCAAGTTACAATAGCAAACACGTTAAAGAAACAGGTTTAAAACATACCTGTTGCGCCATTGGAGTTTCAATTGCATCCTTCAAATTTGAAATTAGTTGGTATGAGTAAATACAGTGATGCAAGAGTAAAGTAGTATGAACCATAGCCACGGAACCTGACCTGAGAACAATTCTTCTTCTGCTTTAAGCGTTGACTTGGGGTTCGGAGTGGTAGTCCTCGTGCTTTGGGCACTGCAGTTGCCTTACTAACTGCTCGTGTTTGGGTGCTATGTGGTGGAGACGGTGTTGTGTCAACGGGAACTGGGTTACTATCTGCTGGGGTTGGGGTTAGAAGGGGTGTAGCTGGTTCTCTGTCCAACTGGGTAGGGGTACAATCTGCGTGAGTCTGGGTTATGTGTGGTGGGGCTGATTCTTGGGCAATTACAACCGTGGTTCTATCTCCATCAACAGGTAGCACGATCTTTTCTGAAGACCGTGTTACTCCCACAGATACTGCCATCACTCCCTCCAATTGAAATGGCTGATAAACAAGCAAAGTAATTGAATGTACAGACATTGTAAGATAGACAGGTGCAATGGATAGTAGGGAACAAAATAGGGCATGAAATAATTCACATTTATGTTGTCTAACCAAACAGAATAGCAGGACATAATTTCACATATATGATGGCTAATTAAACAGGATAGCATGACACAATTTCACATGTATGATGGCTAACTAAACAGGATAGAATGACATACTTCAAAATATGATGACTATGTAAACAGGATGACATGATATAACTATATGATGTGTCTATTAAAGTGGTTGGCATGCCATAAATCACAAACATGCCATCGATGGGAACATGATGGCATGATATAATTCACGGATAGAATGACATAATTCAAAATATGATGACTATGTGAACAGGATGAGATGATATAACTATATTATGTCTTTAGAAAATGGGTTGGCATGCCATAATTCAGATACATGTTGTCTATGTAAACATCATGGCATGATATAATTCAAATATATGATTTATATACTAAGGAAGTGAGCAGAGGGCAATCGCATATATGATGTGTCAACTAAGGAGATGGCATTCAACATCGTGTATATGATGTAAAAACTAAGCATTGCAATACAACATATGCACGATATGAGTAATATAACCCTGCCAAGTTTGAGCATACACCTCAGGGGGTAATAGGACTGGTCATCTGCCTCTGAATCCTCCTCTGAAGAGCTATCTGTAACCAGCAAGATATCAGCTTCACCAGGTAGCATTGTCTGCTCTGAAGACCTTGTTTTCACTCCAGATTTCTCCATCACCAATTCAAATGGCTGATGCATAGGAAGAGCAGTTGAATATACAAACATTGTCGACAAAAGCAATGAGAAATACAAAAAAAAGACGACATGATATAATTCACATATATGACGCTTGGCTAAACAGCATGGCATTGCATAATTCACATATATAATGCCTTGCAACAAGATAGCATTGCATAATTCACATATATAATGTCTTGCAACAAGATGGCATTGCATAATTCACATATATGGTAATTAGACACTAAACAGGTGGCATTCACACAAAGCATGTCTAAACTAAGCAAATGACATAGCAATGCAAGATACCATACGCATGATATGAGCATCATAACCCTGCCAAGTTAGAGCATGCACCTGGGGGGAATAGGACTGGTCATCTGTCTCTGAATCCTCCTCTCAGGAGCTATCTGTAACCAGCAAGATATGTGCTTCGTCAGATAGCATTGTCTGCTCTGAAGACCTTGTTTCCACTCCAGATTTTTCCATGACCGTGTCGAATGGCTGATGCACAAGAAGAGTAATTGAATGTACTAAAATTGTTGACAAATTTAACACGTAATAAAAAAATGATGTCATGATATAATTCACATATAAGATGACTGGCTAACCAGGGTGGCATTGCAAAATTCACATATATGATGCCTGGCTAAACAAGATGGCATTGCATGATTCACATATATGATAAAGAAACTAAACAGATGGCATTGACACAAAGCAGGTCTAAACTAAGCAGATGACATCTTTGATGTATACAGTAAGCAATGCAAGGCACCATATGCATGATATTACCAACATCAGCATGCCAAGTTAGAGCGAAGACCTCATGGGGTAAATAGGAGTGGTCTTCTGCTTCTGAATCCCCCTCAGAACAGTTATCTTCTTCTTGATTACGATCCGAAATGGGTGGAGGGGGGCTGCCTTTGCGCCCACCATGGAGCGACGCCTGCATGAAATTTTATTGCCACGCAAGGCTCGTCTCTTTTGCTCTACATGTTCAGTTCCATTGTGTACAATAACTGACATGCATAGGAATAAAACATAGAGAGATTATGTAAGGAGTGCATGCACAAATCCAGAGTGATGGTAGCAAACTGTGGATAGACCCAAAACAAATGATAGCAGGCAGATAATAGCTTTAGTTAAAAAATACAGATAATGGCTCCTTTAATGTTTGTTTGCACCCAACATGAAACTCATAGTAGACGCCCGAGATTAACCAGATAGTAGATAGATAGTACTGATTGCTGCCCCAATATGTACCCCACAACCATTTAAAAACTCAAGTTTCAGCATAAGTTTCGACCTGAGTCGGAGTCTAATAGGTTAACACGACGATAAAGTAGCATGTCATCATATTAAACGATCCATAACGTAAGCAGACATGGAAGAGTGCGACCTCTCTTGCTGACCCGTGTAGTCCTCAAGGTCATCTGCTCAGTTGATGATGGTAATGCAGTTGTCGTGGCTGCCGGCGGCGGGGAAGAAGATCTGAGGCGGCGAAAGACAGTCTGGAGAGCGGATCCCTGCTGTGGTGAACCCTTCCGTCGTTGGAGCAGCTGAGCTGGGGTGGAACACAACACCGCAAGAGTAGGACAAACCACACAAGGTTTTCTTTGACACATATCTATAACAGAAGTAATTGTGTAAGGGCTTATTTGAATTTGAGGATTCTAACAATGCAGGATAGGAAATAGACAGGAATAGGATAGGAATGCACGTGCAAAACAGAGAATTTAAAAACAC
This sequence comes from Triticum aestivum, assembly GCF_018294505.1. Lineage (NCBI taxonomy): Eukaryota > Viridiplantae > Streptophyta > Magnoliopsida > Poales > Poaceae > Triticum > Triticum aestivum. The sequence goes on along the minus strand of NC_057805.1, from coordinate 108,134,330 downwards.
AGGATTTCTACCAATCTGGGTGTTTGGTTCACAAGAATTGGAAGATCACAGGATGCAAAGAAGCATGGTGAGATTAAGTCAAGCCACAAGAAGTGTACAACCTCTTTGGTGAAGCCATGTCGATCTCAGCGTGATTGGGTTGGCTGGTGAGGATGCTCCGGCTCACTTGGATGTTGGAGGAGGGGAAGAAGATCTTAGGCGTCTGGAGATGGAGCCCGAGGTACTGCTCCGCTGTGATGGAGGGTTTCGTCATTGGAGCAGCTCCGGTGAGTTGTACGACGCCGAGGCTGAAGCAGGACAAGAGAGACAACATTAACCTGAGTGGAATCTAATAGCATCTCCAATAGATGACGTAAAATACATAACCACAAAGTGCTAGATGTATACATCAGCCGCTCATCTATGAACTTAACTGTCGAAACTGAATTTAACTGTCAAAACTGAACTTAACTATCGAAACTGAATTTTGCTGTCGAAACTGAATTTTACTGTTGAAACTGAACGCACTAGAGGTGAGGCTACAAGTCAATGGACTGACTTTTTCATCTCTGGTCAGTCGATTTTGCAGCCGTTGGATACAAAATCAAGGGCCTGCAGTTCATCTTCAACCTCCACCCCCCTGAGCCACCAGCCACCACCGGCCAAACAGCCGCCCCCCGCCGCCCGCGGCCGGCGGTGCGCCGCCCCGCCCGCCCCGAAAACACTCCCCATCGCCGGTCCGCCACCGCCCCGGCCATCCCTGTAGGCCCCCCATGCCGAGCTTTTTCTCCGGCGATCCCCACGCCACCGCCCCACCATCGCCGATGACCACCGCCCCCACCCTGAACCCTAAGATAGATAGTGGGGTACCTCTCCGGCGAGCCCCCCTCCCTGCTGC